>NC_134506.1:27736132-27971132 GCF_027942865.1 Odontesthes bonariensis | reverse complement strand
AGAAGTTTCTTGCTGTGAGGTGACACCTAGGTTCTCCAGCAGGGCTACTAGCTCTTTATTATCTCCATCTCCTGCCTTCCCCTGTTCCATGTGTCAATTGTTTAGTTGCTCCTCTGCCTCCTTTAGCGATAATGGTACATATAAATACATGCAAATATAGTCTTTTTGTGTTTTTGGAGGCATGGTTATCCAAATTGGAATCTCGGCTCAGCTCTGTTTGAAAACCACCCAATAGCTAGCCAGGTCCCTGTAGTGTGGCGCGTCCTAGTATAGCCAATCTCGTTACCTGTCCCCCAGTTTGCCCCGAGCAGCCGGAACCCCAGGTTGGTGGCTGGGTGATTGTGCTAATTGTGCTGAACCCCGGTAATTGGCATCTACCACAGTCAAATGTTTCCAGGGGCCAGAACGGGTGATGTAGAATTCTATTTAAAACTGCTGGCTAAGGATAAGCATACTGTAAGATAAATATTCACGTCGGCGGTAATGACACCCTGTTACGCCAATCTGAGGTCACTAAAATTAAAGGTGGGGTCTGTGATGTTTTCTGGAGTATTTTTTATCATATTGTCTGAAAACCTCCTCATGACCCCATTGCACCCACTAAAATAGAATGTTTGGAAAAAAACTAAATCTTTTAGTCCATTGTAGAGGGTGTAGCAAGAGGAAATGTCTGACCAATAGAAGTAATGATGAGAGTTACTTCTTTTGGATTCTGACACGCCAATCAACCGTCAGCCCCCCTCACCCCTCCCTCACCCCTCCCTCACCCCTCCCTCCTGCACGTTCACAGACTCGTGACTCGTTCATGTGTTTTGAAGGCGTGGTTTTGAGGGGTGGGCTGAAGGGAGAGGCAAGATTGTGTATTTTCAAAAATATAGCTTGCAGGAACCGTTTTTCCAAGATCTCAGACCCCACCTTTAATGTTGCATCGGTGTATAATTTTGCAAAACAATGTCGGACTCTGTAGTTTTCTCTGGATCCCTGCCAAATCTGAGCAGTGATGATATATTTGGCTCTTCAAACGCTGGTTGTCTATATGGTGTCCAGTAAGCAAATAAAAACACTTTTGAGTTCAGCCATTTAGCCTTTCAATTCCTTCTCCTCCTCCAACACTCTGCTCCTCATTCTTTGTTACAGCTACGTGAAAAAAAAAAAAACATGATTTACTCTCTGCATGCATTCTAGCTTGTATAACCTTTTCAGTCTTTAAACATATCAATTAAGTTTTCCTGTTTCAATTTCCTAATGCCTAAGATATTTTAGTAAATAGGCTATTATAGGCAGAATAGGATATTCTCTCCCGTTTTTCATCTGCCATGGAACCAGACACTGTTTCAGCCTAAATGCAAACGTTGTGTATTTGACGTAGGAAATTACAGTGGATTATAGGTAGGTATGGGCGTCGACACAACGGAGAAAACAAATCTCTCACCTCCCTCCACTTCATTCTCAGTTCTCCTCGTTTCTTCTGACTCTGTAAGAATGTCCTTATGTCCATGACCACGGTGACGGCAATCCATCAATGTGTAGTGGTTCATATAGCCATATTTTGCCCATATATATGTGGGGCAACTCTGATTTTGCACGCTACGCGTCACACATGGTCCATTCGCTGAACATGCACAGACGCACCCAATGCCTGCGAATACAACCTCTTCACTTCTCTCTTTGGTAGGCCTGTGCAACATTGGCTAAAGTTGGTTACGTGGTTGAAATAGGGAAAATCGTGCCCTTGTTATTCTTCCTTGGCACATCAATCATAGCGTAGTCTGAAGGATGTATATGGGAATTTTTACAGGGTCACAACGCATGTTTACCAGAGCACGTGCCCCTCTTTTGGCTTCAGTGATTAGTCCTGGAAGTTGAAAACTATTGATAAACTGTCTTTGTGTCTATATATTTTGTATCACCATTTAGCAGATAAATTAGCACAAAGTTTAAATCGGCAATCATAAGAGCAGCTGATTTTTTAGAACACTTTTATTTATAATGACTGTACTTCTAAAGACACCATGTGGTTGTAATTTTTGTTTGTGGAATATATATATACAGTTATGCATTACTATTAAGATTGTCTGAGGCAATTATAATAACTTCAAGATGAATTGCAATCACTCTGGTCAGGAAAAGGGGTAAAAGAGAAAAACAGAATTCTAGAAGAGGAATGTGAGGAGACTACTGCATGAACAGTAGAAAATGGGTTAGAATCAACAAAAATGGCAGCTCCTCTACACAAAGCTCATGTGTGAAAAGAACAAGTTGAAGACAAAAGAATATTTTTCAACTTAACCAAGGCTTTGCATTCAGATATATAACAACCATAACTAACACAACCAAAAGTCTCCGGCCTACATAGAATAAAGATGTAATGGCAGACCAGTGGCCAAGAGGCCCAGAGGTACAGTTCCACAATACTTTTATAGGCCACTCCACTACTGGTTGGAAAAATCTCACCAATTAGCCAGGGGGAGGAGAAACAGCACACATCAGCAACTCAAACATTTCAATAGGGAATGTAACAGTGACTATGGTAAATACTATACTGGCTAAATATCAGCTTGTCTAAATTTAATACTGTGTAGCAGTGATTAAAGCAACATTTAGATCAAAGCACCGCTGTATCATCCTGCGACAGTGCTGGCGAAATGCTCACATAAAAATATACAATATTGAAATGCCATATTTTATTTTTCTTATAGTAATTTGATTTATGAAAATATATTCGAAGTGGAATTGTTGTCAATATTTTCTGTAAAAACAAAAACTTTAATCTGCCATACTTCCTTGCTCCCTCAGCTAAAGTCATTTTGTCAGGTGTAGACAAATAGCATACACAGAATAACCTAGTTGGAATGGTTATTTGTTGAATATAGTTTCATTGTGACTATTCTGCAAAAACAGTACAAAAAATACAGTATCACTTCTACTTGTTTTTGAAGAGTGCATTCAAACGACTTGTGTGAAATGAGTCTCTTTGGTCGAGCAAAAACAATCCTACCCTCAAACATGTGCATGCCATGGATAACATAAAGGACCAAGATTCTATATTAGAGGGTTGGAGACAAAGTCATGCTCAGTACAACACGTGATGGTGGAATTCACAGAGATGAAGGCTGGAAAAGAGGGTGAAGAAACTGCCACTGGCACTTTAATTTGGAGCCCATTCAAAACAAAACCCGGCCTAATGAATTGGAAATTAGATTATCCAAAGAGGAACACAGCCATGACAGATGAGTCCAAAAGTAAACACTGCATGGAAGTACCAGCAAGGTTAGGTTTAAGTAAGATGTTGAACCTGTATTGTTTGAAATGTTTCCATAGTAAGAACAAGAAAAACGTAGGGCCTGTGTACCGTAAATAAAATATATCATTTGAGATGCATATACTATATTTTGTAGATGTTTTAGCAAGACAGTGTTGTTCATATTGTTTTGCTTTCCTTTTTCCTTCACAAAAACCTTTTTGTAAAGTGTTCTATTGTCTGGATTTATGAAGTATTTTTAGCCGGGAAGCCAGGAAATAAAGAACTCTCATCCTTTGCCCTAAAGCAATGCTGCCACTGGCAGGAATTGACTAGCATCTGAGGCGATTTTTCGCTGGTTATCCAATATCAGATACAGGCCATGGTTCTTGTGTTTACTTTACACTTATTGCTTCATTCAGGCTTTTCATTCAAAAGGTCAAGGCAGCAGGAATCAATCAACGAACTTGATGCAATGTCAGTCAAGATTTTCAGGAAGACCACCAGGGGATTTCCCCGTAAGCCGATAGTTTACAGGATGTTCCTGTTTTTAAAGAAAACATAACTGCAACAAACCTGTTACTTCCTCGCATTCGCTGGTAGGCAACTCTTATTTGGTTGTCTTAGTTGTTATTGTGTAACCTTTGAATTGTGTGGATTTTATAGCCTGGGAATTCCCATGCTGCTTTGCGCGCAATTTCATTCACACTGCAAAGTCAGCCTAGAAACCACCGCCCTTATTTTTGCCTGAGTTAGGGAACCAATCACAGAACGGGGGGCGCAGCAAGACGATGACGACGTCTATGCGCGACACCGAAGCTTGTAGAGTGTTAATCCAACATGGCAGCGGACACAACGTTACCGTTCGATGCAGCCTTAGAAAGTGTTTTAAGTAGCTTAGAACGCAAGTTTACTTTTAAAAAAGAGCAAGGTTTGGCGTTGAAAGATTTCATTGCCTTCTTCCTCGTCGAATTTCTGTCGCTCTACATTCGTCATCTGGTATAAGTGATACAATTGGCCATGAACAGGGTGAGACTGGGAAAAAAAAAAAAAAAAAAAAAATCGACCCAGGCAATCCCCCTCCCACCCTCAATATTAATTAGTATCTCCAATCTAATTAAATAAATTTAAAAAAACGAGCACAGACCGCTCATACAGTCAATGGCATGTACCCATAGAAAAATACACACTCACACACACATCACACAACCTGACTATCGACTGCTAACAACCATGATCAGTAACCTACACAAACCCAGACACATAATGGCTCGGCGGCCAGAAATCGGATAAACCAATGAAGTGAATAAATCCTGTGGAAGAATGAAAACAAGTGAATGAAAACTGCACTCACCCATTATGAAGTTAACTCTGCCAGCCCCTCCATAATCTTGCCCCGCTCAGCCAACTCCTTGACGTCGGGTATGGTTGGTAACGTTACGGCGGCTAGCATTAGCAACGAGGCTACTAGGCTTGCTAAATCGGTAAGCATTAGGCTACTGAAGAAAGCTAGTCTTTTTAGCTACGTTATATTATCATCTTTCTTCTCGGCTATGAGTCACCTTTGTTTACGGCCACTGGCCCTAACCTGACACGCTAGCTGTCAAATCACTGGAAGTTTTCACCGGAAGTACTGGCGCACACACAAAAGCTCGAACGTCAATGGTCGCCATATTGTGCACAGAGTGATAGAAAATCGTCTCTCCAGACATATCTTTCTTTCATTCCGCCCAGATGAAATTTAATGCCGCCCAGATGAAATTTAATGCCACTCTTCGAAAATCGGCGAAATTTAAGACATTTTAAGACCTTAAAAAAAACGTATTTTTTATTTAAGATTTTTTAATACTTTTTAAGGATCCGCGGAGATCCTGTAATGGCGGTATGGACAGATCCATTTGAGGGATGGGGGCAGGGGGCGCAATCATAACACGCACCTGCTTCTGAACTTGTCCTGAAGAGGCAAAAATGTATATACATTACGAGCCACATGGCCATTAACGGGCTGCTAGCAAATGTAGACTAGATAAATACATTTAAAAATCGTATATTTAAAAAAAATAAAATAAAAAATCGGAGGCCACCGGCCCAGAAGTGGACCGGGCATTTGCCCGGTCGCACAGATTGCCAGTCCGAGCCTGGCTATGAATCGCGCGCAAAGCAGCATGGGAAGAACCAGACGCCATTTGATAGACACTCGCCCAACGGCTCTAGGCATTCGTAAACCACGCCTCAAATACGAGAAAATGCACACCTAGTTCCCAGACCACCATCTCATCGAGATGTGGACGCGTCAGCCAGGCTATGGATTTTAGGGAAAACTTAACCAAATCTAGAAAAATATGACTTTTTGTGGCATTTATTTTTTCACGACATTGGAAATGTCTGATGGTGATTGTTGTGCTTGATGCAATATTTATTTAATGTTTACATCTTCACAAGCCTCTTAACGTATATCTTAATATTTTTTACTACAGTGGAGATAAAAAATTCTTATGGGTTTAAACATTTAATAACAAAACACTGAATAACACAAATGTGTGTTATGCTATCCTCCAACCCCTGTGACAAGAACCCAAAAATCACAACACATCATTATTATGCGTTATGCCACAATGGAGGTGAGCCGCAACACAACACACATCAGCCACAACGGAATGAGCAGTGTTCAGGTCCTGGTGATGTTATGCTAAGAACATGCATGCCCGTGACGAGAACGCGCACGGCTAAATAAACAGAGCCTATCAGTTTTAGGCTCATTACAGGTCACAATTGATTCACCATTGTTTGTGGGTTTCATTCATCTGTAATTACAAACATTTACAGCTATTCCACTTAGAACTAGTGCACTGAGAGAAACATTTGTTAAACGCTTCATCTGTACTTTTGTCTTTTCTAACAATTTTTCTGTGCTTTTTTATATATATATATATATATATATATATATATTTCCTAACCTAAATACAGGATGTGAGCATTATCAATCACTAAAATGACCCTTGAAAACAGCCAGTTTGTTAAAAGTGAATTAAATGTAAAGAAGTGATCTGAAAAAAGATGATTTACCAACAAAGTTTAATAGCTTCTTCATTCTGTACATTCTGATTGCAGGTAGAGACTCCTACATAAAGCTTAGCAGATTCATATTTTGGTAAGGTCTTCTGTGTGTAAGAGTTTACCTTGACTTTCTACATCTAAACTGATTGCTGAGTGGGTTCTTTGTTTGCAATGTATTTATATGCGAGTTCTATGCCTTACATATTTATAAACTTCAGTTTCATGATGACCCAAACACAGAGTTTTTCTAACCTCTTACACATAGAATAATTTATGAATGGACCCAAGCAGAGGGAAGGCCAGGCCAATTAATATTTAGAACAGACCGCTGTTAGAATGAGTGATGGAGTTGAGGTCAAGGTATGCGATCATGTGAATGGAAGGAAATATGCTAAACTCTCGAAGAGAAGAATAGAAAGAATGAGGGACTCGGAGGAAGAGCAAAACAAAGTTAAATGAAGAGTAAAGCTAAGAAGCAGGAGGATGGAGGGTGCTATGCCAAGATAAGTTTGAGGGACAAGATTGAAGATATCAGGCATGGATGTAAGAAAAAAAAGTATCAAAAGGAGGGTGATGCAGACCAATTCTTTACACTGTAACTATTTACACTATTGTGCAGATGGGAATAGGCAAAAAAGTTATTGGGAGAAAATTATGACAAAGTTGTCATATAAGATACATTAAAAAAAAAAGCAGGAAGTATTAAATCAACTAAAAAAAAAACAGGAATTACTTATTATATGCAAACATATCAGTTACAAAAATGAATGAAAGTCCTGCTAAATAATCTAACAAGACAAAATGCCCAACTTTATAAACAAATGGTTTCACGCCACTGGTATCATGTAAATGGTATACACATTGCTTTTGTCTTCCTTTGGAGGTCTTCCGGCGCAAGTTGTGCGTTTTAACACAGATCAGCATCTTTTATTTTTCAGCTTTAGCTTCAGTATACACAACCTACAAAATCCAATACCACCAGCAACCAGTACAAGGCGATGCAGAGCTCTGGAGGCCCATCCAGAATATCATTTTTCAAGATGTCTCTTAAATTATTTCAATACCGTTGCCATTAATGGTAGACATTTTCACCGGTTGTGGCAATATCCTAGTTCTGTATAATTCCAATAAACTAGTGCTAAGACACAAAATTGGCATTGGACTGGATCTATAGGAGTATTTGCATGTAAAGCAACAGTGATCCCCTTTATGAAAATGTATACTACATATTGAACTTATAAGTAATCAATGAACATATTTTGTTGCCTGTTAACTGAGAGTTTTGTGTGTGTGCTAAGATTTTGAATAACTGCTTATTTAAAAACTCCTTCAGAGAAAGAAAGGAAATAAAAAAATGTGACTCATGGCCCAAGAACCCCTTAGTAAGAATTCTGAATTAACAATACTCAGAAATGACAGACGAACCGTGTGGTTGAGTTTTACCATCTTTCTGACCATGCACCTTCTGGTACAACTTGTTATTCTTGAGATTTACCTAAAAATCAGTTTGAGTCTTTCACGTATTTGTGCATTCTTTTATTATTCAGCGACTCCACTTTAGCCTATAGGGCCGGGTTGTAAAATTACATTAATTTGTCAAAGACTCCAGCAATTCTCTCTCTGCAGCTCTCGAAATATATTTGTAATTCTTTCCCTCCTCTCTTCAACCCTTCGATAGAAGACCAATTGCATTCGGTGGGTGAACTCTGATTTGTGTTTCTTCAGCCCTAATTAAATTTGTTCTGGTAATACAAAAAGAGAAACCCCATCAATAACAACAGCACACAAACGAGTGGGATGTGTGCATAAAACAAGATGAACAAATCTGCCTTTACGGGCAGATTGTGCTTGGTTTAAAGGAAATATATGTTGAAAATGAGTAAATGAAGATCAGACGGCGTTTTTTTTGTTTGTTTTTTTCATCCACTTGTGAAATTACTATGTTCACTTTGTTGTGCCTGCACAAGAGGGAAATTTATTGAATAGCCATTTAGGGTGACCAACCGTCCCGCGTAGCGCGTGCGCGTACAGCGTTCGAGGCCAAAATAGTCTGTCCCGCAAATTCAGAGCTTGTCCCGCATAATTGATTCTTGCTGGGGTTTTCACTTTCACTGCCACCCAGATAGCCAAACGAGCGTTACTTGACATTTCAGAACAGCACAGTCGCCGCAGACTGTAGAGCTACAACAGATCCACACACGCGCGCACACACACACACCCCTTGCAGTCGCATCTGACAGGCTGGCTGTTATCAAATATTTGTTGTTGCCATGACAATTGACTCAACGTTCGCAGTGATGATGAACGTCAATTCACGCGCCTCATCACTAGGCACTTCAGTCAGTCAGTTGGCGCGGCATACTTGGCTAGAACTAGTTGTGGATTGTGGTTTGTGGATAAAAAAAACACAGGGGAAAATGGCAGTGTAGATGGTAGTGTGTGTCATTGAATGTTCAAAATATTATTGTTATCATTATTATTGTTATATATTACATCACCAATAACAGAGGAATCAATATATATATATATAAATTGATATACCATGTAAGGTAGTATGTGCTAGAAATGGGTAAACCACTAAGAGTGTGGCGGCGGGGCGGCGTCCCCCCTTGTCCCCCATAAACATACCCCTTGTCCCCCCTTGTCCCCCATAAACATACCCCTTGTCCCCCCTTTGGCTTATGAGCAGGTGGTCACCCTATAGCCATTGCTCATTCATCAACATATTTTATCGGAATCTTTTCTGATCTATCCTATCCTCTACACAGGACACTGACTGTAATGATGAATGTAACATATTTGTATGACACAGGTTGGTTTTTAGGCTTCTATCCCTCAGCCAATACATACAATGGCTCATTCTTCTAACAGTCACATTCTGGTGCTTCATGATAGTCCAGTATTCTGATAAAGTTGACCTTTGTTATCATGAATCCGGACACAAATGCAAATGCAGCCTCCTTGGACACATTGTTGGGCTCCATAAATTGTTGGAAGTTTCAGTCACTGAAGGCTGAGACAATTCACAGCTTTCATTATTCAAAATTATTTTCTCATTTGTAACTAATGAACTTTATAATTTTGAGAAAAGTGTACCGTAATTGCTTTTTTTTTTCTCTATGGACACTGTATTATTTACTCTTGAAACTTGTTGAACCATGCCTCACAACAAACTGTATAGTATGCAAGGGAGGGAGTTTTTAGGGAGGTATAGTTTCACATAATGAAGCTCAGAAATTTGACTGCAAAGGGTTGTGCAATTGAGGAACTCATTTTGGGAGATGTTGTGGTTTCCATTGAATGTCAGTAAGCAAACACATTTTGAGTTTTGGTGTGTAATGGAAATTGCAATCCTTCCAAAAAGATTAAAAAAACTTTAACCACACTTTGATTAAGAAAGTTGATCTTGTATTTTGGTTATAAGTTGTAAAAAAAACAAATCAAATAGATAAAATCCAAATTTTGGTGATAGTGTGCAGTGTGCGACTCAAGATAAAATTGCTGCACAAATTTTCCAATCCCTGTGATGTTGGGTGGTGCATATGTATCAATGAATTTAGTTCTTACTTCATTCCTGTTCAGAAATCATGGACAGGTTCCTGATCACAAAGTCAAATACATGAAGGTAGACCATGTTAGATTTCATATAAACCTATAACTATGATTGAAAGTGTAGACCAAAATTAGTTGCTGTTGCTGCACTAATACAGGTTCACCGCAGGTTTGTTCAAAGCTTCAAAATTACCAAGCAGAGAGAAAATTACCAATCTTCAGGCAATCTCAGTGTCATTTTGTAAGCAAGAGAAATAGGCCTTTAATTTCTTGTATCTTCTTTATTTAGTCGGTTACTTTCAGCCACTTTGTACCTGGTTCAGGTACTCAGCCTCTAATAGAGACTTCATTTGTACCGATGCTGACAAATTTGAACTTGAGTCAAACTCAGAGAGCCTCTTTGCGACCTGCCCATGGTGGGATTCATTTGATCTTACTCTACATCTCTCTGGTGGACATGAAGATGAGAAAGTGGTGTCTATTAAGCTGAAACAGCAAATGAAGAGAACTCAGAGTCAGACCATGCTCCTTCACTTAGCGCACACAGAGTTATAAGAGTACAGTTTGGGGAAAAAAGAAGTGGTGCCAAAAAGGACATATGTGTTCGTGTTCATCAAAGCAAATGAAGTTGTGTAGACATATAGTGTAGTGTTGAGTAGTATATTATGTATCTATGTATAAAATGGCTAAATCTGTTATGGACATATGAACATCTAACTGTCTTAAAAGAACATTTTCTCTGGTTGCCCATGGGTAATTAAATAGTGGGAAATATTACGTAATCCTTCCTTCAAATACTGGCTTTATGAATCGCTGTTGCTCCATTTCTCTGTGTTTTGTTAAGTTTTTTAAAGGCAGCTTTTTACTGATCTTTACAAGTTTTCTTTTGTGTAATAGGCCTCAGATTGTGCTCTTTCAACCAATCACTGTACACTTCCATCATATGGACCAATAGGTGACCATAGGACCTGCTGTACAGACTGATAACACCCAGGAATATTGACAGTATGCTTCACAAAATAACTCAAAACAAAACCCGGGTGTGAGAAAAATTAGATTTAGAGGCCGATTTTTCATTAATTTGAGTGCACATCTTGATTAATTTAAAAAAGAAAACCTTGTGATGGATTGGTGACCTTTCCAGCCTATAACCTGCCTCTGGCCCATGGTGAGCTGGTATAGACTCCTGTCCTTTGCAACCCTGTGCATGATTTCTATAGCTCATGGATCCTGCATGTTACAGGGTCCACTGGGTTAGGAGAAACAAATACTGCACACTTATGTGTAATTATTAGGAGAACAAAAGGCAAAACATCACATTTAAGCGGTCCTTCATCAGTAAAACTTTACTATGGGTAGTAAAACGCTCCTCTCACAAACTACTTATTAGGTTTCCCCTTTTATTCTTTGTTATAATCTACACTACACTCTCATCACTCCGCATGCCTCCTCTAATTCCCACTCCCTCTCTCCTTCAGATATCTATCTCTCCCTCCTGTGCTTCTTCCCTCCTCTCCTTTCCTCTCCTTTCCTCTACTTTCCTTCACTCCTCATCTGGTTTTAGCAGAACTATACGAGCTAATCAGTGTCTAATCACACTTTTAATTCTCTTCCCATTAACCTTCTGATATAGTTTGTTTTATCATTACCCCTTCACATACACACATACACTTTAAATGCCCTCTAGCCAAATTGTGGTTTATTTCCACATCATGACAGCGATATGCTGAGTTAATTACAAAGCGCAAATGAACATTCGGAGGAGGTGTGGGAGTAAATGAATGAGTATTGAATGTAGAGGACAGTTCAGACTACCAACTAATATTTTTCTTCCCACATGACACCAGTATTGAGCCCAGTTCACTTAAATGCTTGTCAAACCTATAATTTTGTTTCTGTTAATAAGGAATAATGAAGGAGGGTCATAACGGCAGAAGCCGCATTTGTTTATGCTTAAGTGTGAAGATCCTTGAGTTGATGTTGATGTAGCCATGATGACAGCGATGAAAGATGACGTAAATAAATACTGTTTATTATTGTGCACCATTACCATTCCTTATTGCTATATCTATTCATTTCACCATGACAGTGGTATTCATTTAATTGAATATTTCATGTATTGTTCATCAGTTCAGCTCATCAGCTCGGAGACAATTTTGTCAATTCCTCTGTACAGAGCAGCTTCATCTATGAGATGTCAGTGGTTTTTCCAATATCAACTGTTCAATTCAGGCCCTTCTTCAACGTATTTGTTGGATTAATGTCAAAACTTTAAATGTTATCATTCTAAAAACTTTTTTTTTTTTTAACCTAAACCTGACTGGTCTTGACGGTTTTCTATTTGGAATCAGGATTCATTCTTCTGTCGATGAGCGTTGCCCTGACCAAGTTGCAGCAAAACTGGTTCAATCTATTATAATACCACCTCTATGTTTCTGTGAAATCTATGGTGGATAATATTGTTAACCTAAAAAGTTGTATTTTTCTTTCCTCAAACTTAAAGTTTTTCATTAAATTCCTCAAAGCACTTTTAATTGTTTTGTACATGAAATGTGCTATACAGATAAACTTGACTTGACTCACACAGGCTTGTGTTACACACACTGTTGTTCAGGGTTTTTCTGGTGGTGGAAGCACAACTCTTTTTATAGAATACATTTTTTGCTCATAAACATAAAAGACATAATATCAATGTTTGCACCATATATGTCTTCATCATGGATGCTTCAATATTTGCATTTGATGACAATAACTCAAATATGTTGCTTTAAGTTGTTGGCTGTATATGAAAAACTTTCTCAGAATATAAATTCAAGCTGATATGATTTGTCATGGTCAGTCTACAAGAGAATTCCATCTGTTACAACAAAAAGTTCCCAGATTCAAGAGTTCATTCATTTATTAAGGCCCTGTGATAGACTGGCGGCCTGCCCAGGGTGTACCCTGCCTCTCGCCCAATGACAGCTGGGATAGGCTCCAGCCCCCCGCACGACCCTGAATTGGATTAAGCACATATAGAATATACATGAATGGATGGATGGATAAATTCATTAAAATCATTTTAAAATCTTATTTAAAAAATGACATATTTCATGATTATGCCTTTTATATCCGATAGGAAAAGTTAATTCTCCAAGCTAAAATGCAGAGTAGGATAAAGTAAGAAATTAAAACAATTTGAGCAGAACACCATAATCTCCTTATTGGTTTCATGATCTATGTTGCAAACTTGCTTTTCCTCCTAAGACATCAACTGTTTTACAAAGGCGCAGTGTAGGTCAATGAAAATGTATATTATGTCAACTATGCAGCATATTTGGCAATGTGAATTTCCATATATGTATTTGCATTGAGCTTGAAAGGCAATGGTCCACTCTGGACTAATAGAATTCCAATTTATTCTGTGGGGAGACCATTAAAAATACCAAGCTTAATACATTTACTGTGCCTCATGCTTCCCTCAGCACTTACCTGCAATTTACTTGTAAATGCTTCGGTATTCAAGGGGTTTAACTCAAGTATCCTCTAATGTTCCCAGTTCCATGCAAGGACTGGGACTGGACATAATGAGACTGCTGATAGCGGCTAGCTTTGCAGTGACAAGGCCAAGTGACAAGGTATTTATTTAGCTTATATTATGAAAAATGACTGTTTTCTGTAGAGTTGTGTTATTTTTGCTCATTGAACTCTAGATCACCTCCATTTCAAGAGCTTGGCATGGCCAGCTGCAGAATGAGAGATGAAGAGACTATCCCCTTCTGCCGCCTGGGAAAAAGATCTACCTTATTTTAATTTCCAAGGACTATTAGAAGAAGAAGAAAAAGAAGAAGACAGGACTTTAGGGGAACAAAAGGCTTAATTGGCTGAGCTGATGGCATTCCACTTAAAATTAGAAGTGCATGAGGCATAGATCGTAGACCTGTGCCAGCTCCCAGGTGAGAGCTCTGCTCGAGGAGCTTTCTAAGTCTCAAAGCAATTTGCTGTGAATTTAGAGAGGAATATAAAGAGGAAAACAGAGAGGAAGAATGTGGATAAATAATGGCTCACCGTGTTTTCTGTTATCTGTTTGCAAACAACTAACTCGCTGCTTTTTCATAGATTCCTTTGCTTTTCGGTCTCACCTCATAGCCAAACTACTGACAGGATGATAATCTAACTGTTTAAGACAGTCAAACCACAGCAAATTCTCTCTCTTTTGTTAGTTTTGATATTATTCTAGGTAAAAAATGTATCTTTACAACATCCATTCTGAGGTGTTATACCACCACATGACTAGCTTTGGCATGACTACAATGCAGTTAATTCTGACCTAATATCTAATCTCTGTAATGAGACATCTGTATGTGAATAACCCGCAATTGAAAAGTTTTTTAATATATAATGAAAGAAATGTCTACAATATAGTGCCTTTTACAGTTCTTCTGCTGGAGTAAAAGTTGACGCAAATTCTCTTGAGACACTTGTGTTACCATGCTTCATTTTGGCTTAGTTGTCCAGGGTACACAGGAAACAGAGTAAAACAAATGAATGAATAACGAACTTGAATTGGGGTTTTGATTAAATCGACTTAGTTAACACGACTACAATGTTTTTTCATGCTTATAACTGTTTTGTACAAAATGGGTACTCACACTTTAACAGTGTGTACTGTACTTTGAAACTAGTTTAACATTTTAGCAAGCTAGGATCATCACTTTTGTTGTTATTTCAAATAAATAACATGTTCTGAAATCATGGCAAGTCAAATGTTTGGTTAAAGCTAAAGTCTATGGACAGAGGCTTGGATTTGTGTACTTAACAGGGCCCCAGATGTTCACACTTGTGTATGCACATGCATGAAATTTCATTTGATTTGTTCAATAAAAAATATAAAATAAAAGAAAGGTCAAAATATGTGTAATTGGGGAAGACTGGTTACGCCTGTTTCAATAGATATGACAGAAAAGGCCAAAGTGACAGAAGAAAAAAAGGCCAACTATAATCAGAAACAGTTGTTGGCAGGTCTGTATTCAGAAACAGTGAAAAATAAAGAAACATATTTTACATTGTAACAATTATTTAGAGAAAACAAAAATGTCTACCTGCAGTCTAGCTTAAAATAGGAGAGACATTTTAGGTGGTGCTGTAATTAGTGTGATCGTCTCAGATTACAGAGAGCTGTTGTCAGTAATGTCTTGTATGTACCACAGTTAGAAGTTTAAAACTGCTGAATTTAAAGACGCAATCAAAACACATTTAAACAAACGTACCCCTATAATCTTGCATTTTGAAAAATGAATCTGGCCGTTCTCTTGATACTTGATATACAGATAAGGAGATACCAATATATATTTAAAAAAACCATTAGTACATATCTAATACCTCCTCATTCTCTAACTGCCACTTTCAGTCTGATGTCTTTTCATCAGTTTTGATTTTTCTGACTATTGGTGTGAACATTTACAAGTTGCCTCATCAAATTTGAATGATAAATGGCCATACAGACATTTCACACCCAAGACATTTGCTGCATGTACTGTAACTCTGTGCTGGCAAGCCTGAAGAATTTCATCCTGGCTTTGTATTTATTTCATTTTCTTACTCAGAAGTCAGAGGAGGAAATATATTTCCCACAAAATGAAGAATGAAACCCTTTGGTGTTACACCCTGAACTATGATTCACTTAAAATAATGTTCCTCTGTGAAGTCATGAATAATAAAACATAATAGTACTCGAGCTACCCTGTCATAGCTTGACAATGTAGCAAGTTTGTCCATGTGTAATGCAAAAGAAATGAAAAAAGCAGAGCTACTGTTTTGTCAGCTGCATATTCTGAAGTATAAAAAATGACGGGACTGTTTCAGTGTACTGCAGGCTGTATCGGCCTGGGTTTGCTTGGGTTTATTGTCATTTTTCATCAGATATTCATTATAATTTCATTGGGCAATCATCCAATTTTTTTTACAGCATTGCCAGCCCTATGATTTGTTGTTGGATGAAGAAAATGCAGTTTGTCTTGCTGAGGGGTATTGGTTTTCTCTCAGATTGATTAGATTGGTTGATTAGAAAACTCAACTTTTGGGTTATTTTACAATTCATGATGTAACGCCCTTTATGGCGCATTTCCACTAGCTCGGCACGGGTCGGTTTGGTTGTGTTTCCATTACAACCGAGTATCACTTCGTGCCTCCTCGACGTGGGCGGGGTCGTCGTAACACGGCTGCATGAAACCTCCGTGACGTCATTTACACGCCGCAGAGCAACGTACAAATCCGGACCTCCTCGACCGACCAATGAGTGGATTTCCTCTGCGAAGCCATCTCGTAGCAGTACAAACTGAAGCAGTAAAATTTGGAGTCTTGTCTTGAGTCTTGTATTTATTTACATTCTAGTCGGTCGTCACGCAGTTATGATGCTTCCAGTGACGACACTCATCGGCCAATCAGTGGAAGGCAGTCGGCTGATGTCACGTTTTAGTAACGCTTCGGCTCGCTTGGAACCAGGGCTGAGGTGATACCAAAAGTCTACCCGGTTGCAGGTACTGCGGGACTAAGTTTTTAGTCAATTCATCTTACTTCAAATATTTATTCCAACAAAATGGACTGCTCATTCAACAAGTGCAAACACTCAGTTAAAACTGAATAGAAAAATAAAACATGTCTCTCTTTTCCCAACTACTATAGAAAATGTCCCCTTTACCTGACCAACGTAACTGTTTGTATTTCAGTCTAGTCAATTTCTTCCGCGTCTGTCTCATTCAAAGTGAAGATTTCACTGCCACTCCTCACTTCGGGAGACAACAGGGCTGCACAAATTGCAGGCTGTTGTTCAAGAAACCTCAGAAGCATTTCGTATGCACCATCAAAACCTGGCATTTTCCACCACGCTGAATGGACGAAAGTCTTTCACCATTAAGTAAACAATGGACTGAGTTAACTTCCTTGCACGCTCAGAATGTGAAGGTAGCTTTGCTAATCTCAGAGTGTCCAGTGTCGGTTGATTGTTTTTGCAAGCGCTGGTTTCGTTTGGCTCCCCTCGACTGCCAGTGCTGCTGGGTGGTAGCGGGGGAGGTGAACTCATGTTAGTTGTGTTCCCGGAGTATTTCATTTTCGCACGACAGTCCCTGCAGATAGCATGTGTCATGTCAATGTCTTTCTTTCCCTTTTTGTTCAAAAGTCCAAATTAAGTACTTAAATTTTGATGGCGCATTTATCAGTTCTCCTTCCTACATGTTGCTGTGCTGTGATCACCTATGACCTAGTTCACGTGCCAGCCAGATCTCACGAGAGCCGCGCTTCGCTGTGTTGAGCTCACCAGACAGTGAACGGTTAGCACCATTTAGTGGACTAAAGCGGCAATTGATTTTATTTTGGTGCATAATACAGAGTTTTTTTTTTTTATGTGTATGTGACCAAAATATCGATATTTGGTGTCTCTGAATCGATACAATATCGTTATTATTGAGGGACGGTAATTCAATTAATCATTCTAAAATATGATTTATGTCAATTAAGTCATATTTTATGTGCACTGAGCAGTGTTTAAAGCTAAAAACAGTTAAAAATATTTCATAATACATACTTTTGTGTATGTTGGCTGTTTTTAATTCATTTTTTTAGCTGTATATGACACGCTGTCAGTGTGAGTGGTCAAGTCCATTGATTTAAGTTGATTTAAGATTAAAAACAGAGATTAAAAGATTTTTAAAAAAGTACAGTAAATTCTGATACATGTATCAAAAGAGATTAAGAGGTTGGTAATGAATATAAAACTGATGCTTCATGCAGGTTGGTTTTTTTTGGGTGTGAAATGAATATGATGGCGAGCCAGAACCGAGCTAGAGGATCGTAGAGCGGGACCACCGGCCTACACGCGTGGAGGTGTGACGGCGGAGCAGCTCATCGTGCATCTGGATGAAGTGGAATCAAACACACCTTATAGATAAGACACAAACACTACCCGGGTAGACAAGACAATCACACCACCATACATTAAAGACTCTTACACAAACTGTGGGCACTGAGTGAATTGGACATTTGACTTCATCCCTGGACTCTATTGGACTCTGTTTTGTTTTTAATTTTTCGGGCCTTTTTTCTTTTATTTGCACTTTGAAGGTATTTTTGTAATCTGTAAATTGTTAAGGTTGTTGGTTACAACTTAGCTTGTTAAAAGGGTAAAGGCTAGGTTGATTTAACTTTTTTTTTTTTTTTGATACACTGAGAAATATTAATCCAGTCATAACGGAACTATTTTCTTCGTTAATTTTTAAAGGGTGGCTTCCTGCCAATAAAGAATACTTTTGTTACTCTCTTTCAAACTGTTTTCCCGGTCATATATATATCCTCCTTGAGCAAACTTACATCTTCTGATTTTGGCCTAAGTTAAAGTACATCATAGTCACCTTGGTTTGTGTACAGTAGACATACGTTACAATAAGCTTGCAAATTGACCAGTTAACCTTACCTGTGGCTGTGGGTCGTTGAAGGGACAGAGTTTTAGTGACGTCAGGCGATGGTCTTGCAGATTGAAAACAACTTTAATACCCTGTATCTCTCTCTTTTTTTTTTTTTTTTTTAACCCCTTGTCCTGTCCAGCATTATGGCAGCAGAATTGTAATCTGAATACCGTTTATGCCAAACACATTTGCTATGCCAAGGGAAGCTTTATGAATGTAAAGCTCCCCTTGATGCCCATCAACTGCTTATTTATTTATTTATTTTTGTTACAATATTGAACATGTGATAGTGCCGAACCAGACAAAGGAGAGCAAAGAAAAAAAAAAGGAACAGAAATAGGAAGAAACAATCATAGAAAACAATGAAAAATCAGACAACCAGCTGCCACACCTGTAAAAATAAAACTGATGACAATCCACGGCCTTTGTGGGGAATCCAGCCTTAGAGTCACCAGGAGCACCTGTAAGCAGACAAGGATACCCTATATCTCAACGTCCCCCTTTTGAACTTGTAGGAAAAATGATGCTGTCAGTAAAGAATGCCAAAGGTCTGTCATAGAAAAAGTCATACACAATTGAGTCAAACTACTATTAGAGTTTCACCTTTTACCATTTAATTGTGTTTCTCCCAGTGTGCATGCACGGGAGAGGAATTAAGTTATTGATCAAAGTACATTTGATGCCAAAGTGCTGTAGACTGTGTGAGAAAACATTCGAGACACACTCTTTCTCTGTAGGAGATCATCGTACATGTAAGTATCGCTGAATTTAATTCATAAACATGGTCTTTCTGTTTGTTGAATGGTGATTTTGTCTAATGATGTTGCAATTTTTTTAAGCAACCGCAAGTTGACGTGTGGTCTTGATGGGCTGCTTCTCAGTGACAATTATTAACATGTTTAGCTGTCTGACAAAGAAAGAGGAAAATATGTGAACGAGAGCACTTTTGCTGGGAATTTGCCATTACCGATACACATTTACTCTTTACTGTTTTTACAAAATTATGCAAAAAGATTCCATTTTGGACGATGAGCCAAGTTCCTTGCCTGAAAGAAGCTTCGATTTTGTGAGATTTCAATTTGACTTACTCCTTCAAAATCGACATAGAAACTCTTCTTGTTTGATCTTGTTTGATGCACAGCATCAAACATCCATCCGTCCATTTTCTTTACCCACTTAATCCAATTCAGGGGAGCAGAGGGGAGAAGTGGGGAACGCCCTCTTGTCCACTGCAGAGATATCAAACAAAAAAATTCTGAAAACCTAATTCTGCTGGTGCACAAGCTACAGGGAAATTTGTAATGAAAGAGAGTTGCTGTGATTTTCTTTCTCTGATGAAGCAAAACGGTAAAAAGTTAAGCATCAGGAGGAGTGTTTTGCTGGTGTGTTTGCTGAGCATGTCCTAGAGCTGTAGGGAGCTGTATACTGGGAAAACGGTGTATTGTGGAAGAAGTGAGGAAAGGAAGCGGCAGAAATGGGGGAGATCTTTGATGAGGCCCCGGGAGTGTCTCTAATGAGAGGCGATGTGAGAGAGCTGCTTATTTCTTTCACTGCAAACAGAGCTGTGCCACACAGTTATATAATCAAGCCAAAGTCATCACCAACGGCTGTAATTAAAAATCACAAAAATCCCCACACTGCTTCATGCCTTCAGAAACATAAACTCCAGCAGAGGAGACGATGTTATCAAAGACTTGTTTTGACAGTCCGATTTATGCAGAACCCAGTAACCGAGATGATGTACATGAACCTGATGAGTAACTTTTACGATCACAAAGGCCATAACAATATTTAATGCATCGTGTTAAATATTTGATCTCCAATATTTCTAATATAAGGATCATTTTGGGTATTTCATGAATCTTTTAGAGTTATATGGAAGTTTGAGACCCTTTGAATGTTGTCAAGCAAGACTTAACATGCTGGATCAGTCAACACACCTTAAGGTATACTTGTTTTTTAACCTTGCTCTCTTGTAATGCATTTGAAAACTCTCACCATATAGAATGTGAACAATAAATAATTGAAGAGATGTTGTACTTTGTTGTTGTTGAGATCAAGGACATTGAACATCTGGTTGCATTTGACTCTACACTGCCCCAAAAGGTCACCTGCATATTGCATTTTTAACATTTGGAAGTGTTGCATTCTGAGTATGTACATGAAAACACGAGGTAGCCATCATACATATGCAAACACATATTTATATGCTCTGGGCTTAAATATTACAGCTTTAAGGATTTCATCTATCTCTTAGTCAGAGCATGTTAAAAGACTAAACTGTGTAGTTAAGGAGTAAGACTCTTAAACAGTGTTTCGTTATTTTACTGTTTGTGATTTTTTTGGTGTGTCAGAAAGCCTGACTCCAGTGGATTATGTATTCAAAACAACCCTCCACCTGACGCTGTAAAGTTATATCGGCTGATTACAATGCACTAGCTTAGCAAGCTATGTTAGTGTATCTTACCAAACGTTAGCTAACATTCTCACTTGTTCCCAGGATGCCAGAATTTATAAAGCAACTTTGTTTGTTTATTTAAATTTGTGGAGGAATAGGGAGATGGGAAAAAAAAAATATTAAATTTATAAACACCAGGTCTGATTTTACATCTAAACGGGTTGTTTTTTGCCCTGTTAGTGGAGTTCATTTAAGTGTGTCTGAAAGCTGTCAGTCAGCGCTCTCAGCGGACACCCCTCCAACTGAAACGCCCCCAGGATCTTAGAGCCTAGGATATTGCTTGCTTTCTCTTGATTTTGAAGCGTACTTATATGGAAATAACATTTATTTTCTATTTTTCAATTTTAGCTGGATGGTTCAAAGCACCTCTTTTATCTGTGATGTGACAAACTCACAATTGTTTTTGCTTTCCTCACTATATGCTTTTAGAGCCACTGATTTAGACCCAGACAAAGGGGAAAAAAGAAGCCCCACTAATTTCAAAGACCAAATAGGGGGGTGGAGTAAAGGCACAGTTGACATTAGCTAGTTTTATATAAACTCCTGACCGCACCATTTTTCTAGACTTAAAGATTTGATTTTCTTGTTTATTTTAGAAATCATGATCCATTCATGAAAATAGCCCATTACCTGATAACAGGGGAAGGTGCACTTCATAAAAGTGTCATGGATCTAATAACATTAAAACTGAATCTCTCAGGTTTCTGTCACTCTTTCTCACTCACTGTCTCCTCCCACACATGATATATCTGCTCCAAACAATTTTCCAAGTGACTGCACTTGTGCATGTATTTGTGGTTTTCAATATGACCGTGTGTGTTTACAGTAAATCTACAATTCCTATCTACCTTCCTGCACTCTTCAGTTTCAAAGAATGAAAAACACAGATTATCATGATTTCTTTTGCTTTCTAAACAATCCAGTATTTTTTTTTTTTATTAATGAACCTTTATTTAACCAGGCAAGAATCTTCAGTCAGCATTTTATTACACCCACATGTCCTTGTGAAGCTATAACGTGGTATAAATTATATTTCTGTGTGTCTGTATGCGTAAGCAAGTGTAACAAACAAAATGAGAATATAACACAGTAAATCTTTTTAATTTAATACCATAATGCACAGCATTTGCATGAATTACAGCATACCTCAATTGAACAAAAATGCTTTAAATTAATACCTATTAAGCAACTTAAAATTTTTAGCTTGTTGAGCATCTGACAGGACCATACAGATGCTAAAACTCCCGAGGGAGAAAAAAAAGAACATAACACCATTCACACAGAATGAAATGTGGGCAGAAGGACTGAAAGCTTAACAAATCAATGAGCCCATTCTTCGGAAATGAAGAAAGGTTAAATGTATTTTTGCAAATTCTTCAGCAGTGCTACACTGTCACAGAGGCTGTGAGGATCAGAGCGACGCGTGATACTTCTTCAGTGATTATTTGCCACGTAGCAGGATTCTGTCATTACCACAATCCCCTTTTTATCTCAACACTTCAACAGTCATTTTATGGTAATGAGTATAAAGATAGCAAGAAGAATAATGTGCTCCATTATGTTGTCACTCGTATATTTAATAAACCGCTGACAAGGATGCAGTATGCGTACGGAGAGTGAGCTGTTTAAAGGAAAAGGAAATTAACATTTGGACTGCTTTAAAGCATTCTATTTTATTAATACAATTACACTATATATTAGCAAAATAGGAAAGGCATTATACAAGAAATGTATTTAAAAAAGAAGCACTTGAAATCAGAAACCATATTCGGCCATATTCAGATGTGGTTGTCACATGTGGCTGTTGCTGATTAAAAATCAATGCTTAAATGGAGCTTCATCAAGACATTCCATTTCACAGGCCATGTGCACATAGCTTGCTTCCATTTTTAATTACACTTCACATGCTAATATGGGAAATAAACCAAACATTTACCAGTAGGGACACCTTTTCATTTCACGGTGGGATGCTCTCTTGTGTTCATGAAACAAGTGAGTGCATCTGTCAGTGCATTAAACAGGGATGATGAGTGTCTCCTTACCATCAGTGCTTAATTAGCTGTTTACAAAACCTGCAGAATATCTCTGAACAAATTATGCTGTGATGGGAAGATTTTAGCACCACTATATGTACCCCAGCTGAAATAGTATAATATAATTATTTTTCAATATACATCCACAGACCAACTATTTTATCAGTATGTACTGCTCAGTGATTGATAAGCTGCAATCGATCCCTGCTTTTGGATCCAACACTATTTTGAATCTGATGATTACATGGGTGCAGATCCCGGGGAGGATGTGTCTCCCCCAATGTCTGAAAAACATGAATTGTCCCCCAATAAAAATACCTAAATTATTCAAAACTGGAAAAAATGTATTTTCAGACTTCACATTCTTCACATTTTAGATTCACATCAAAGAAGAATTGAAGTGGTGGAACAAATAAGTTGCATACCTCCCCTCCCAATCCTGACATCAGATCTGCACCCCTGGATGATTATAATTACAGCAAAAGCATATTGAAAGCACCCAGTAGGACAGACCACTGATGCTGTGCATCAAAGTTGGCACTGTCATCAGAGAATTTGCTAAAATGATGCGGCTAACAACTAGAGCAATACGCTCTAACACTGATTCTGGCTGAGAAATGAGAACACTGACTAATACTGTTCTGACAGACAGTCAGCCATACTGCACGCTTGAGTTAACACTTGTTATTACAAATCTGACATCCACCCAACGTCAGTTCCTCCATTCAAATGAAAAAATTACAGTCTGCATGTGATTCAGACCACAGACTGTGTAGATGATGCATTAGATCAGAGGTCACCAACTGGCGGACATACCTGTTTTTTTTTCATCTACTGTGACATGTCAAATGTTTGTTGTAAAAAAAAAAAATCTATCTATATGTTAGGCAAAACTGTTTTGTCATGATATGTCTACACTGTTAGGTGTCACTCCCCTTCAGACCAGTACAAGAGGAGAAGACATCTACCTGGCCATAAAGGAGATGTTAACAAAGAGAGGAATAGAGCCAAAACAAGTGGTTTCAATAACCACAGATGGAGCCCCTGCTATGATCGAGAACATTATACTTATCTGCAGTCATACATACATGTTCAGTTCTATGTTACGTGACAAGAAATATTGTCAAAAAGTTTTTGAATTGTACTGAATTCATTTGATTTAACCGTCAGGTATTGATTACATGGAGATGTTGATACAACTATTTGGCTACTTAAATACATATCACACTAAACTTAAATATATATCACACTAAATAGTTAGACATTATGATCTTTCGGACCTTTGCTTCAAGAAATAATCTCTAACTGGACCTCTTTAAATTTTAGTTGAATACCCCTGCATTAGATGGTCAGAAGTAGTTTGTCTTGTGATCCAGCAGAGACTGCTCTAGCATCCACCTAGCACGTTCTGTAGTAAGCTCTACGTAAAATAAGCTAATGTTGCTAATGTTAGTTTGCTACTTTGCATCGAAATAGAAGAGAATGGTGAAAATCTAAAAAGAGGTCTTTAGGAGTATCTCTAAATTTCACACTGTGAATTATACTTAACGAACAAAGGCTGTTTATTTATTTTGTACAAAACAGCTGTTGTACTCCAGACCATGAAAACAAATCTGTGGACTGGCTGAGCTTGCCAACCACCCAGGGGAGGCAACCACATTCAAGCGAGTGAAGGTCTGGCACAGCAGGTCCCTTGCCTGACACTTGACAAATATGCCCTATGTAGGAGCAAGAGCCACAGTGCTGTTCATGTTGCAGAAAAGTATCACACTGGTCAAGATCTTCCTGGAATTGATTATAGCGAGGTGTGAGTTCAGAACGAGTGTGGATGTGTGCCATTTATATCCATTTGAAGACTTGCACATTTGTTTAATATTTTTGTGATACTTGTGATACTTTGAGACCAATTTTGCAAAATACCATTATTCCCTCGTTGAAGCAAACCATTTGCAGTATGGGCTGCTATGTAGACCCTCCAGAAAAACGCGGGCATAAATCCTTGATTACGCGGGCTAAAATCCTTGATCTTGCAGGCTAAAATCCTGGATTTTGCGATTGAATATGCGGGGTTTTTTAATGATTTTATGCCGTGAAATTGCGGAAACTTGCGAATTATGCAAAAAGTTGCAAAATATGCTGCTACTGAATGAAAAAGAGTCATTTTAAAGACCTCCTATGATAAACAAGCATACTGGAACCAAGTTACTTCACAGGATTTTTTATTTTAACAACTTGAGCAGTTTCACAATACATACACACGCGCACGCACACACACACACACACACTTCTTGGTCTCATTCTGTTTCATTTATTCTTTATTTGGCCAATTTCAAGCTTGTGCGCTTCTCACCTCGTTTCTGGTAGCCCTCGCAATGGTTTTGGAGGTTGATGCCTCGGTGAACGTCAGCTGTCTGGCTTTCCTTTCCGCAGCTGCAGAAAGCATTTTCTTTTTTTTTTTTTCTTTCCCCTTGTCCTGTCCAGCATTATGGCAGCAGAATTGTAATCTGAATACCGTTTATGCTAAACACATTTGCTATGCCAAGGGAAGCTTTATGAATGTAAAGCTCCCCTTGACGCCCATCAACTCCTCATTTTTATTTATTTATTTTTGTTCCACTATTTAACATGATATGATAATAGTGCAGAAAGCATTTTCAAATGTTTCGCGCTGGTAAAGTGGCACGTCACCGAAGATTTTCTTTTATGCTCCAACACACAGTTGCACGGGGTGCAGAATAGTTTCCCCCCGCTTTCGTGCAAGACATCGGGGTACTGGTTTGCCCGGTCTTTGGCAGTAATGTGCGTCGGTAGGTGAGATCGATTAGCTTTTTTAATTTTGTCTCTCGTTAATTTTCAACATTTTTTTCTCTTCCCAACTTTATGCTGAAAAGTGCGGAGATTGTGAAATCAAGCGAGTCCTGCATATTTCGCATATTTTGCGCGGAAAATGTGATTATTGAGGTGAATATGCGGCTTTTTTGAAAAATATTGACCCCTGCATAATCAGCGGTATTTTGCTGATTTTGCAATAAAATCAGCGATCGCAAAATCGTGTTTTTCTGGAGGGCCTAGCTATGATTGAACACTTGCCTAACTACCATCATTTTTTAAAATGTTTCACAGATTTGATTTTAATGACAAAATCCTGATACCTATAACCCTATTTATTTACAATGGAAGATGTTGCTGTTGATGTATTTTTCTACCTCAGTGTCTTTGCATATTCAAAATAATTGAAGAAACTCCTCTGCACCGTCTTATACTCGGTGAACAAGACTAAAACCCCTTATATATGTCCTTGACAGAATATTGATTCATTTGGTCTTTTAGATGAAAGAGGAAAATGATCTATGGTCAGTGAAAAAAAGTCAACTGTCCACTCGGATAACAGAAAAAGGGGAGAAGAGGGCAACATTCAGTCATAGAATCAAAAGCTATCATTGAAAAGGAGCGTCTGTGTCTGTGTTTACAGTAGTTAGTTTTTCTCTTGAAATTAAAACACGTAAACTTGCGAATCTCCTTCATTCATATAAACTTGCATAAGTCTTTAAAAGGAAGCAGGTTTACCAATCAATAAACCGCTGGCAAACAGTAAAGCCACATTCATTCAGGCCTTTCTGAAACACATATTTTTTTCATGGGGGACTTCAAGGTCTTCCATTAGGCTTGATTAATTAATTAACCCTGTGCTAGTTTTAAATGGCCTCCCTAAGATGAACATACTGATAATGTTAACACTTTCACTTAAAGCAAAGAATCTAACGCTGCCATAAGTGGGCTGCTGGCAAGACCTGAGGAAACTGATTTAAGCCACCAGCGGCTGTGGGTGAGACACATTTTGACCATACAAGTTTTTTTCAAAAGCATGCCCTAAATGCATCATGCATAAATGTATAAAATGTTTAATGAAGAAATCTTTTTCAGTAGTCCACATTTTATGGGCATTACCTAATTTCATTGTCTTGGTTGCACTAGTGCGCATGTATATTGATGCATACGCTTGAGCTCTTTCTTCAACAGCCAATACTGCGTTTAACATTATAGGCACTTTGCCTTTATTACTGTCACATTGAATGAAGATCTGCATTGCCATTCAGTGCACCGATACGTCCACTTGCTCCGTTTTCCAGCTTGTGCAAAAACAATTAAACAAGGAAGTTGGAAGCTACACAGCTCACCTTTGAAATTCAAATTCATCGCCTTCAAAGTTAAATGTTCACATTTTGAAGAGTCTTGACTGTCGTGGTCAATTTCAGGAAAGCTTAATAATAAATAATTATATATTATATATATATTATTATTATATATATATAAATAGTATTATATTATATATACATATATATATATATATATATTATAAATAATTAATAAATTAATTTCAAAGTAAACTAAAGAATAATCTAAGCCGTAACCGTCATACAGTAACATTTTCAACATTTAATAGACTGCAGATGAATGGGAACACTGGCTCTATAAGATTCTATAGCAGAGATCACCAACTGGCGGACCGCGGTCCGGGTCCGGACCGCAAAGCGACCCATACGGACCCGGACCTAACCGGCCAAAAACAGAAGGTTATGATAAAACCTGACGGAGTGCTTCCATTTTAACCGATGCAGCTTTTGTAGTCTTTACGGTAGCAGTTTAGCTGCTGTGGAAACGCACAGACCAATCCCACGTGATACTACTCAGCCAATCAAGTCTGTGCATTACAGGCGGTAAACATTGCGAACCTACAGTGCAGACAGAAAAGAGTTTGAGTCAAGTTACACATGAAAAGACGATAGATAGCAGTTAGAGAAAACAAAGGGAGATATACAGACGACTGACTTGAAGAAAGTTGAGAAACAGGAGTAAGACGGACAAAGGGAGAGAAACAGGAGTGAGACGGAGAAAGGGAGAGAAACAGGAGTGAGATGGAGAAAGGGAGAGAAACAGGAGTGAGACGGAGAAAGGGAGAGAAACAGGAGTGAGATGGAGAAAGGGAGAGAAACAGGAGTGAGACGGAGAAAGGGAGAGGAACGAACGACGGAGCCGGAGAAAGGTAGAGAAAATTAAAGGGATAGTTCGGGATATTTGACATGAATCTGTATGGCATCACCATAACCAGTGTCGTGCATTCAAACTGACTTACCCCCGACAGTGTCCTGTGAGCCGAGTTCTTGTCCAGTGTTGGTCAAGGCGAAAGTAGTCCGGCTTGTTTGCTGGGGTCAAGAAATTAGCGCGTTTTTCTTCCCAAAACAATACGTGTGCTAAAGAGTGATTTATTTCATCACAAAAACCGAAGCCGGCAAAAGTCACTCCTCGTTATCACTTGGGCCCTACTGTCTCTCGTTGTGTATCAGTGCGCACGTCATTCTGACCGCGAGCTGTGCGCATGAGTTCACTTTGTTTACTGCTCGGGAAGATGTCTGACAACGAGAGCGACGAGGAACATATTGACTTCCGTTCAGAGCCAAGGGGGTATCTTTATGAACCCGTTTATACTGAGGAGGAAGTTCGCCAAATGGACTTAGATCGGGCAGAAAGAGAGAGGGTGGACAGAGAAGTGATGGAAACAGAAGCTGGTGCCACTGCTGGAGCTGCGATACCCAGGGTGGCCGACAAATCCTGGTGCACTTGTTTGAAGTGCGAAGTAATGCAGACAGAGGTGGAATGTTACTGCTGACACGAGTGGGATTTAGTTATGCCCCAGATACAAAACCTTAGATGAGGATGTCGGCGGCCGTGGGACAGCTGCTGCCTGCATCACAAATAACGGTGACTTCCCTGCACTCCTGAATGCAGGCGTCTTGAGAACTTTTTTCCATGTTCCCAAGATCAACTGGAAGAGGCGTCCCAGACCAGCTGGACCCGATGGCCAGTTGTCTGCAGAGTAAGTGTTGAGCACTGCCAAAGAACAGAAAGACTCGTGCGCACAGCTCGCGGTCAGAATGACGTGCGCACTGATACACAACGAGAGACAGTAGGGCCCAAGTGATAACGATGAGTGACTTTTGCCGGCTTCGGTTTTTGTGATGAAATAAATCACTCTTTAGCACACGTACTGTTTTGGGAAGAAAAACGCGCTAATTTCTTGACCCCAGCAAACAAGCCGGACTACTTTCGCCTTGACCAACACTGGACAAGAACTCGGCTCACAGGACACTGTCGGGGGTAAGTCAGTTTGAATGCACGACACTGGTTATGGTGATGCCATACAGATTCATGTCAAATATCCCGAACTATCCCTTTAAGTAACAAATGGCGCTCTCCAAAAAAAGAAAAGTGGACAGCGAAAATAGAGCATTTAATCAGGAATGGACAGACTCGTTTCTGTTCATACTTCCCAATGGGAGCATTAAAACAGTGTGTCTCATATGTTCAGAGACTGTGGCACTTATAAAAAGTGCCAATGTGAAACGCCATTATGAGAACAAACATACCCACTCAAATCTGAAGTGAGATCACAGAAAATAAGTGGTCTCAGAGCCCAATATGACCAGTCCAGAAAGCGTTCTGTGAAGACCTGTTAGGTGTCACTCCCCTTCAGACCAGTACAAGAGGAGAAGACATCTACCTGGCCATAAAGGAGATGTTAACAAAGAGAGGAATAGAGCCAAAACAAGTAGTTTCAATAACCACAGATGGAGCCCTGTTCTATAGGCTATATAGTGGCCTATAACTAGTTGCTTTTTTCCCACCTATAAAGACTGATGAATGAAAGGTTATGTAGAATGTTGTAAGATAAGCATGTACCACTATCTCCAACCATTTCTCACTGTTAGGGACCTCACTCTCAGGTCATCAAACATAGCAGTTTTGTCAAACCCCCTAGTGAAACAAGGATACGCACAAGGTGTCCTTTTGTGTTGGTTCCTGATGTATAGGCTGTTGCAAGATTAGGCACCAACAGCAAATGTGAAAAACAACAAATCATTATATTTTTATGGTAATGATTTTTACCCTGTATTGATAAAAGCTTACTGTACAGAAAGCGTCTGTAGATAAAATTCTATTATATTACAACTATGACAATTTCTAAGAATATCCAAGATATTAGATTTATTGCCAAATAAGTTTCTGATTGGGTTCTGGTAAAGATGAGAAAAGTTTTTACCGAAGCATCTCAGCCTTAAAGAGAGCTCTTGTGGTGAAACACACTTTGAGGCTCTCAAACAGAAGATGAAATGTCTGACAGAATGAAGAGAAGGGAGAAATATTCTCCAAATGCTGAATGACAGTGAGTTAATGAAATGCAATAGATTAAATCGTGCAGCAGGGGGAATATTTGTGGTTGATCTCATTAGAGATGCACTCACATTTCTCATAAAACAGGAATAACACTGATCCCATCACAGATATTCTGCAAAAATCTTTTGGGAAATTTAAGCGTGCATCAGTGATGATGTTCTTGTATTCTATGTTTATATGGACGGATGTGTTGCATTGTATTTTATTATATTTGATGTTAAGCACGTGTTAAAAGGCAAAAACCTTACCTTTTAAAATGTTGGGTGGCCTACTGACCAAGTCACAGGTTGTGTAAAGTGTGGCAAAACTGTGGTATATCTGCTTTCTAGTTGGTTATTGATTATTGGTTGGTTATTCTGGTTGGTTATTGTCCAATAACCAGAAGGTTGGCAGTTCAATTCCCATTCTTGCCACTCAAAAAAAAAAAAAGATTGGTGGAACAGATTGCTGGAGCGGTGTCAGTCCACCTCCTTGGCACGGCTGAGGTGCCCTTGAGCAAGGCACTGTACCCCCCATGCTCCCCAGGCGCTTCATGGCTGCCCACCGCTCCAGGTTGGCATCTGTCGCTGAGTGTGTGACCATGTGAATGTGTGTGTCAACAGGTGCTAACCTGGATGGGTTAAAAGCAGAGGACAAATTTCATGTGTATGCATGACCAATAAATCAGATCTTAATCTTAGTTTGGAAAAGGCTTATATCGATGAAGTTTGCCTATCTTTTTAACTAAATGTTTTAGATGTATGTGTTTTCTTCCAACAAATATGGTACCAAACATGAGATCTGGCCTGATTACTTGTAGTTCACAAGAAGGACCTACATGGGTCTGGAGGCCCTGCATATGTCCACAGCATAATACACTGCAGTTTCACATCAAAGACTAAAAAATACTACTTCTTAATTTCTGCATTCCCAATATAGATACAGCTTATCTTTTGATTTATCAGTTGATGATGGTTTGTTGTCATGACATCGATGTTCCTACTTCTCCATGCACGTTCCAAAGTGATGACTACTTTCCACTTTCCACATTTCGCAAGTGTTTACCAGTCCACAAAGGCTAACCGTCGATGGAGGAAGGAGTGAATGGTGTGCACTAAACTACAGTCTTGGTGACACTGAATAAGTTCATGAAAGATATCATTTATTAGAGTATCATCCTGCAGAATTTTTTCAACATTCAAGCAAACTCATCTTTCTTCCGTCCACTCGCATTCTTTACTTTTCTATTGCTCTTTCACCGTTGAATGGTAAGGCATTGAAAGAAAAAGGTTAGCTTTACAGGTTACAACGTGCATGGTTAGACAGTTACAAAAAATCGACATGGTTAATTCTTAAACATTTTGATATTTTTTCCTTTTGATTCTCATCTTGTCATTTCAGCGACATAAAACAACAGTCAAAGGTAACGTAACCATCTCACAATTTACAAACATGGATTGTGAGTCTACTTATTAGTGTGCTAGGGGACAAATGTACTACACATTTTCTCGTTAAAAAAGGCCTCCATTCAAACTACAATGTGAACCACTACAGAGGAAATGACCATGTTTGTGAATATTTATTTGATGTCCTCTATTTCTTGGTACTTCAACTGTATGCATAAGTTCTTCCTTGGTACTCGTAGTGCTCCGTTACTCTAGTGGCCTTGTGTTTTAGGGTGTCCTCTAAGTTCAGATCAAAGTTTAAGCAGAACCCTTGATGCCTATACGTATGTTACATACATTTTAAAACCAGACACAAACAATGCTAATTATGAAATTAATCTATTAAAAAGTATGAATAAAAGGTAAGTATGCATTGTTAAACTATTGCTTGGTTAAGTGTGAAGTTTCGATGTACTATGAAGGTGAGAAAAAGCTTTTTCTTCAGACCTTTCTGAACGCTGCTGTCTTTGTTTTTAAATATGCATCAGCATGTGTGACAGATACTTGAATCAAAATGATCCCAGCAAAAAGGGGGATGACAACATTTCTCAGAAGAAACAGCTGTGCTTGAATGATAACTGAGTCATGCCATGGCAGGAGGCACTGGGCTTAAATCCTCTGACTCCCTGTCCGAGTTTGACACCTGAAGAAGGAAGAGAGTAGAGATGACATACGACCCTGTCATCTAAGCTTCATAGGGCAGAAAAGCTTGTGAAACTGAAAGAAACGAAGCAAAGTATCCACTGACACATGCGCATACACACATATAGTCACTCATACCGAACAGTCCACCTCCTTTTAATATGGTAGTGTATACTGTCCACTTAGAATTAATCAAGTAGGTAGGAGGGTCAACAGAACTTACTCTAATGCACAACAGTGCATGCAAAACTAGAAAAGTCAACTGGCACGACACAACACGAGCATTCTTTCTTTTCTGCAGCTACTGTTGGATGCGACCCAGAGAAATTGTTTTGTTTAATCACAGTTCAAAGTAGTGATGCATTTTCTCACAGTTAGCCGTGCAACAACTCCTGCCTATGATCCTGAAACTTTTTTTTTTTTTTAATTTCTTTTCAGGTCAGTTTCTTGTGATGTATGGCTGTTGTTCCTTTTACCAAGGGACTAAGAGTGGTTCACGGTGTGTTTACTTTTCTGCTCCACAGTGCAGCCTGTGTAACTTCTTCGATAGCAGGTAGCACTGTTTAGGGATTTGGGACAAAGCCCCTGTACAAGTAGACTGCACTAAATGGATGTGCGTGTAATTGGATACACACAACATGGAAACAAGTGCGTACTTGTATCGAACCAAACACACGTAAATAAGACACTGGAGTATGTGTTGTGCATCGTGCTTTGTGGTTGTGGCAGTGATAGATGCTGGCCTAGAACATGCATGTAAATCAAACTGTCGACAGGAGCTGGATTTTCATTGACAATACAGCGTATGGTTTTCTGTATGTGCTGTACATTCAGCATTCACACACAAACACATTAATCTAGTACAGATGTAACTAAACAGAAATGTTGAACAATTTATTTTGCTAACATAGTCGAGGTCTTGTTGAATTGTCTCCCTACTATGTTTTTTTGTTTTAGTTTGGTGAATCCGAAAAGTTCTAAACGGATTTATGTAACTCTCCCGCTGACTTTCCCTTACTTATTACACAGCAAACATTTTATCATATTAAAGCAGGACATACATAGATGCAGTAATGATAAGTGCATTTCACTTGGGCCCTGCTTTTGTACCTGTTGGCTCATTGACAGGGTTTACGGGGACACCTCAAGGGACCTGATAAGCTGTGCCGGTCATTCCTCATACCTGTTTTTTTTTCATCTACTGTGACATGTCAAATGTTTGTTGTAAAAAAAAAAATCTATCTATATGTTAGGCAAAACTGTTTTGTCATGATATGTCTACAACAGGCATGGTTTTCCAGTTAAGCAGTAAAAGCAAAAGTGAAGAAAACATAAATGGATTCAAGATTCAAGCGTTTATTGTCAAATATACAGCACATGTTAGAAACACGTTAAAGTGCAATGAGAGTCTTCCTTTGCTGTCCACAAGAATGCCGATAGATTGAAAGGGCTGACACGATCTATGTATTTTAGTGTTTTTCTGTCTGGTTTCATTTTTTTGCCATTTCCCTGACCTTTTTCCTCAGTTCCCTCCTGCCTGGTCATCAGCTCCACTCCCTTCACCTGTGTTCACTTATCCTCAGCTGCACTCATTCACTAATCACTCTCCCCACAGTATTTAGACTCCCAGCTGTCTTCACTCCTTGTCACATCCTCAGTCGTTGTACCCATGGTTTTCCCCGTCAGTCTTATTCTTGCTCCTAAGTAAAATAGTCTGGTTTTGTTTCTTTGTAAAATTACAATAGGAATATATATATACTTAAGTATACTTTATAGAAATAACACTACCGTAGCTGTGCATGTGTGCAGAAGTTCAACACAGCGCAATAATAACCTAAATGTACTGGGTGAAATTATGATGCTAGTCCAGTGTGTGCAGTTCTCTGAGGTAAAGAAGTAGTGGCGTATTGTCCATGAAAGTTACACTTTTGTAAATGAGCTTGTGTGCAGAAGGTCAACAGAGTGCAGTAGTAATGTTCAAGGTGCAATAGTGTGATTGTGTCACATGTGAGATCACATACATTAATGTCAACATGTAGTGAGATAAGGAGCGTCATCAAACTATCTTTCCTTAACACACAGTTGTTTGATGCTATCCATGCTGAACCTTTCCTAGATTTCAACTGATGTAATCTTTTTTTTGTTCTAAGTCTGAAGCACAGTTTCCCATTCTTGGATCAGGTGTGAGCATCATTGATTATTCATGTGATTGAAAAAAGATCTAAAAAATGACAGAGTTTGATCACACAAAGAGAATTATTAGGTTATTCTGCACACGTTGAGAATTTAAAATGAACAAAATAATTCTGTTTTTTTTTCATATTTTGTATGTCAATCTTATTTTGAATGGTAATGTCTAAAGCGTTAAGATAAACGTGGTGATGTGTAAAGTACAATTTTTCCAGTGCCATTTAGCGGAGTATTACTATTCAGCATCAACATTTTTAAGGGATATCCTTAAAGTAATATCACTTTTACATCTGTTGATTGTATTCTTTAGAGGCATACTTGAGTAAAAGTAATTAGCTAAAGCTGTAACATATATTTGCCCATAGTATTATCTTGATCATAGGTTTATTATACATGAAGATGTGTGACCTAAAGATGCAAAAAAAACTACTGAGAAAGCAAAACAAAAACAAAAAAACGGATAGTTACAGGAGTCTACGAAGACTCTATTTTATAGATATTGGAGCAATTTCAAGTTATCAACCATCAGGAAATTAACAGGGTAACCATGGGAGTAGCTTAGTAATAAGCTTGTTCTCATTTCAACATATTATCATGTGCAATGATTGCCAACAATATCATGACTAAAGTCCACACATACAAAGAGTGCTGTGATACTGATAGGTTGTGAAAAGGAGCTAGTCAAGAAGTGTCAGAAACTCACACCAACGCAGCAACACTTCCATGTTTGTACGTTTAAAGCAAAATATGCACACAAGCCCTCCTCCACAATATTTGATCAAATATAACAGCAAGCCAAAACAATTAGTTCCTAGTTAACTCTTCATTTCCGCCCCAACTTCTTCTTATCAGGCCAACAGCTCTGATGGTTGCTTGGTATCTCTGTTCATATGCATTTTACAGACGTATTCTCCTTTCTCTATGGTCACTCTGAGCACCTTCAAGTCAATACTTTCAGCACAGTAACCGACTACACACCCACAAATGTGACATTTGGTAGTCACTTTCTATCTCACAAACATACATGCATCCAACACTCTCCTACACGGAGGCCCATGCTGCGTGTTAAGCGATGGAACCCCAGATGGCAGCCACCTGGTGTGTGCTGGTGGGTTCCTGCGACGGCTTTGGACGGACTATACACACACACACAGATGGTGACCCACTGAGAGTGGACGGGAGATGGACATGCCGACTATCGATTTGCTCAGATCAGTGATTTACAACCTGGTCATCTGACACTAGGGGAGTTACACCCACTGAGCTGGCACATTGGCTCGACACGTTTGTCACACATCACTTCATATATAGGGTACCTGGTCCTGAACAGCTTTTATGTTGCCCTTGTGTTGTTATCATATAATTTTTTTGGCAAATTCGTTTGTTTGACATGAAATAAATCCAATTTTAGAAAAGAATTGCTCAGGAAAATACAATCTCACTTTTATATATCCAACTGTGTAATTTAAAACACTGTATATATATCCCATATTGTTCATTGTTTATAGTGTTCATACTGTTATCTTAATTCCTTTACTATTTTGATTATTTTATTTTTCTATTGCTGCTGCTGTAACATCAAAATTTCCCCACTGTGAGACAAATAAAGGTATTCGTATTAGTATCAACCCAAATCAGAAAAATCATATTTATATACAAGTATATATGCTCATAAAACAGCCAGAAGACCAGAAGAAGATACTATGATTTCTAGACCAAAGCAAATCTGTTTTTAGAGCATGTATGTCCCAAAATGTGTAGATTCTTGACCTCTGAAGTCCAGGATGCCTCTTTTTCTGACTCAGTATTCTTGAACGTTGAAATATTAAAGTCACAGTGGGGAAAAAATGGTGGGGCGGATATGTTAAATAGCAGAGGCAATTAATGCTGAACACCCTAGAAGCCATTTAAGTTTCTTGGCTTATTAATTATGCACTTTGTACATACTAAAATATCCTCCTATCCTGAAAAAAAAGAAAGCTAATTAGTGCCCCCAAAATTAGTCATTTTTCTTCCTAAGCCTTTTAAATAGGACAAGCGATGCAAATACAGTACATGAAACCAAGCCAAGTTATCTTTTAACCTTGCTGTCAGCCCTTGCTCATCATTCTCTCCTACATCTTACCTTCCTTTCATGTCTATAAAAGCATGCTCAGGCTTTTTAGGAGTTTATTATTAATGTGCTAACACAATGTGCTCCTCAGATTGCCAGCGTTAATCAGGAGACTTTTCCTCTGTTCAGAGGATGAAACAAACATGCTGTACTTCCTTGTCAGGTGTTGAGTTTTTTCAGTGTCTGTACTTCCAAAGCAGACCCGTTGTCATGGTTATCTTCAGAGCACCTCATCAGTCATACAGGTCATTCCAGGACCTGAAGTAAAGCTGAAGGGGGGAGGACAAAAGTGCTTGTGGATAACTGACAGATTGTGTATCTTCTCTATGAAATACAGAACAACATTTTGCTCCCATAAGTCCCCTTTTATGTAATTACTCATTATCCAGGGTAGAGTTTAGTGGAAGTCACAAACATCTGAAGCTTGTTGCTGTGCCTTCTAACGGTTCAATTCAAGATTACTTTCCCAATGCTTGAAGGGACATTATATTGCTGCTGTATATTCTTTTTGGTTTTAGACATGTTATTGTCTAAAAAAAAAAACAATAATCAATTAAATCTGTTGTGGACAAACTTGTGGAAAGTTGAAGTGTAGCTGAGTGACATTTCCAGGATTACACCATCTGCTCTTTATAAGCACTGCAATGCTTCCTCCTTTCCTGTTACCTGTCGGTCTGCAGTCTTTGTCTCCTGCCATGTCTCACAAATTATACCTACTGCATTCCAGATATTTTTGCTGCATCCTCGTCAGGACTAGTGGTTAACAGTGAATGCTCTTTTAAAGCTAAATCGGGATGTTTTCATCAACCCAAATGAGTAGCATTGGTGCTTAAATCCAACCAAACCCTAAGTGAAGAAAAAAAAATAGAACAGAAGTGTGCCAAAGCACAGCACAGCAATGTTACTGCTTAAGAAAATCTCCTTAGTCTCTGTAGTATTTGCAGACTAGTCTAAAACTAGTTTTCAAAATAATGATTTAACTAGATACAGAAAAGTGTCTTCTTCTCCACAATTAGCAACATATTTTTTATTTTCCCTCAGAGTTGCAGCCATATTAAAAGCTAGTTCTGGTTATTTTGGGGCTACAGCACTGGTGAATTCACCAGTCTATGAAGCTGTGTTTAGCCTGCAGATTCCTCAAATCTGAGGTAGAGGTATTTGCTGCTGACAGAGTTTATCATCACCCTGGTACACTCTGGATTTCTCTGCAATGTTTTGTGTATAGCCTATGTTTGACTGTAGCTCACTAAGCTGCCATCTCACCAGTTCAGTGAGCTACTCATGGGCATTGACATGTTGAGGACTAGATTCTGAATGCATATAGGTTTCACTTTCTTTCTCTCACTTTGTGGTAATTAAATTCACAAGCATATAAGGTAAAATGTCAGTTGTTCTCTTAACAAAAAGTTAACATAATCTCTAAGACAGCAAAGAATATTTGGCCCAAATGGGGGCAGAAATAAGCAATAAATGCCCAAAGTATCCCAGAGTAGACCCTAATGTGTCTGCTAAGTGGAAGAAGACTCTAACACCTTTGTCACGTTGTACTGTTCTCAAATTTCCCAATGGGCCATATGGTGTCTACTTTGAAGCTGATTCAAGAATCGGACTGGTCATACCACTCAATAGCCATGTTAGTAAAAAGGTAGATTTTGTAGTATATAGAATTTAGCCACCATCTCAACTCTACAACCACACATAGAAATCTGTTCTAAGTAAAAATGTTGAAGTGATAATTGGGTGAAATTGTTTGGTTTGTTTAATTGAAAATGTCTTAACAAACAAATGCTTTTACTATGAGGAGAATTGGCTTTGTAAAAGTAGACTGTTTGTTTTTTACAGAAAATACATCCATTGGAGTCTGTCCTAACAACCATGAATCCTAGGGATCTGGGGATTCCTTACAGATGACAATGACAAATACCGTCCTCTATTGTTATCCTTATTTATCCATCTTATTTTTCATGGTTCTAATCTGGGGCCCATTGTTCCAAACTTGCCTCAGACATGTCTTTAAGAACTGGGTTAGTAGACCACATGTCCACTTTAAAGCCACAATTGAGTCACTGCACTTGTATTTGACCTGACAGTTTCTTACATTCTTAAATTTTAAAGTATGTCATATAGATAACAATAGAAAATTCTAAATTTATGTATAGCATTAAAAACAAAGTAGGGCTAAAATGTTTTCCCAACATTTTATCAACTTCATCTCAGAACACTTCATGATATTATTGTACAAATGTGTTCTCTGTTATTCAAATGATCTAGAATACAGACAAGTCAGCAATATTGGACAATGCAAATGTGAATGATGTTCAGAACATTGTCATTCACAATTCAAGCATTTGTAATAGACACACAGTAAAATCAAGGTCAATTTTGAAATCCTTTTTGAAAATGGAATTTATGAACCGGTCAAGTGCTGTGTGTTGGATAAACAGCTCTCTATTTTCCAAATCTGTCCTTTTCACAAATAAGATACTAACCACTCTATACCCTAAAAGTGTCTAATACTGTGTAAGATGCACTGTTTGTACTCAATATGGTTGTATTAATCTATCTGTAGCATCAACCAGTCTAACAACACAGATTACTTCAAATTAGCCTTTTTTCACCTGAATCACATGTCAAGAAGAACAAAAAACAACTGTCAATGGATGGGACACCAGCAGGGACTCACATGTCCCATCCACCACAACCACCTGTTGGGTGCCAGAGATGGATATAGGTATGTATTTCTATATAAGAAAGCCATCTATGGTCTTCTATAGTCTGGTTGATACAAATACCATCAGTAAATTCATATCATTGAAAGACAAAATGATGAAGCACTAAACCTTATTAAATGAAAATCAACACTAATCCAATCAAAATGTCATTCCTGTGCTCATGGTCCCATTAAATTTGTTACCCATCCTGTCTCTGGCCTCCCCAAAACTCAATAATCTCTCACATGACTGGACACTAAAGATTATTACTTTTCACATTCATCATGTAACATGATTGTGGCAGAGTGAATATATGATCAAATTTAATACTACTCAACCCTGACCTAATAATTTGTTTATTGCCACAATGTCAACTATTTCCGATCCAGCCTCCTCCACATTGTTTCTCTTCTTATATAAAACCATGGATTTGACAAGTAATGTCATCAAAATAACCATACTCTCTAAAGTAGCCAATAGATAGCGGTAAACTTAATTTCAGCTCAAGAGTATTAGTAAGTGCCTGTGCAAATAATAAAACTGCTGTTTAGTGTGAGTTTCAATGGCAAATGTCTACCACTTGGTTCCTGTGGAAGTTATATGACCCCACAGGAGGTTGCAGTAAATGCCTCTGATTCTTTGCATGTGAGAGAATGAGAACTGACAACATATTTCGAATGAATGGTGAACCATCAATAAAACTCAAGCAAGTCTAGTCTAGGGTACCTCATGTACAGAGGCTTTAAGTCTAAGTAGCAGCAGACACCGGTTTGAGTCCCGACCTACAATCATGTATAAAAACCATGACGCTAATTCTAAATTTGTAGACAGTAACAGGTTATAAAAAAATCTTGATTTGGGTAAAGAGAATGAAAATGATTGTTTTCAATAACTTTGTGTTTCTCTTTCTTCTTTCCCATAGCAGATATCCCTGGCATAGTGTTGCTGTGTTTGTCCTGTTCCCTGGAGGTGCATCACTTCACATGGCATAGGTACTTCCTTATCTGTGAAAGCACTATTGGAGTTGAAGGAGATACAGGTTTTGGAGTAACATATGCTTTTTAATATATTGTGGAAGTTGCCTTTAGGCGAAAAGATGAGCCGAAAACTTCTCACATCAAGACTCTGTGAGTCGCGTTTATTAACTGACAAAAACTGACAGTTCCAACTGACAAAAACTGACAGCTCCAACTGACAGCTCGCGCATCAACAGAACAGCTGTTATCATGAAACGTCACCGGATCTCTTAAAGAGACCGCAACTATTAAATGCTTCATAACATTCAAGACAATGAACCGCACAACATTAAAGACGATGAACCAACAACATAACAGATAACAGAACACATATAAGAAAGTGAATTATGCCGTCAGTGTTGAGAGCACTACACATGCCCCCCCAGAATTCACTCTAACAGAAAACCTGAGAAAAAATATCAACGGCGTGGGGGGCGAATCAAACGTCCAGTGCGGCTCCGCCGAATTTGAGAGTGCGGAACCGCCCCCTCAGTGGCTGTCTGTGGGGCTCCCCTGCGGCATGGTCGAGGGGCAGGAGGAACGGAAAGGGGGGGCCTAGTCAGAGGCCGTCCCCGTTTTGGGGGCTGCGCCAATTCAACTGGCCTGGCCAGATCAAGGTGAGCTGGTTTAAGGCGGTCCACAGAAATACACTCCGGTTTGCCCCCAATGTCCACCACAAAGTGCTTGTCCCCAGTTTCCACAACACGGAAAGGGCCCTCGTAAGGCGGACGGAGAGGTCCGCGGTGCCCATCCACACGAATGAAAACATACCCAGCAGACTGTAGGCCACTGGGGACGTGAGAGTTTGGTAGACCATGGCAGGAGGTAGCAAGTGGAGCAAACAGCTTGGCATTGTCTAACAGGCTGGAGCGCTGGAGTGTGGCTGACCAAGGGATCGTGGTGCTGGGGACGAAATCCCCGGGGACCCGCAGTGGCTGACCGTAGACCAGCTCTGCGGAGGAGGCCTGGAGGTCTTCCTTCGGCGCTGTCCTGATGCCCAGCATGACCCATGGGAGCTTGTCAGCCCAGGAACTGTCCTTCAGGCTGGCACGCAGGGAGGCTTTCATGGACCTGTGAAATCGTTCACAGAGGCCATTGCTCTGGGGGTGGTAGGCCGTGGTGCGGTGGAGTTTAACTCCCAAGCTCCCTGCGACAGCGTTCCAAAGCTCGGAAGTAAACTGAGCGCCACGGTCTGAGGAGATGTCTGAAGGGGCGCCAAAATGGGACACCCAGGTGCCAATAAATGCCCGTGCCACGTCCGCTGATGTTATGGATGACAGTGGAACAGCCTCTGCCCACCGTGTGGTCCTGTCGACCATAGTGAGTACATGAGTGTAACCCTGCGAGGGTGGAAGTGGGCCAACTAGGTCGATGTTGACGTGGTCGAAACGTCGTTCAGGCACTTGAAATTGTTCCAGTGGCGCTTTGGTGTGGCGGTGTACTTTGGCACGTTGGCACTCTACACAGGTGTTCGCCCAGTCCCTCACGTCCTTTTTAAGTCCGTGCCACACAAACTTTGCTGCCACCAGCCGTTGTGAGGCCTTGGTTCCGGGGTGTGAGAGGCTATGGATGGCGTCGAAAACAGGCCGCCTCCACTTCGCAGCCACAACAGGCCTAGGGGAGCCCATAGAGATATCGCAAAGCAGAGTGGTGCCAGCGTCATCGAATGCCACATTTTGAAGCTGCAGCCCAGTAGCGGATGAACGGCAAGCCTGCATGTCCGGGTCTGTGGCCTGCTCCGTTGCCATGCTGCCGTAGTCCAAACCGAGGTGGACCGCCCCCGCAACAGCACGGGAGAGGCAGTCTGCAACCTGGTTGTGCTTCCCAGAAAGGTGTGCAATGTCCGTCGTGAACTCTGAGATGTAAGTCAGCTGCCGCTGTTGCCTGCCGGACCATGGCTGAGTGACTTTGGACATGGCGAAGGTCAGAGGCCTGTGGTCCACAAAAACGGTGAACTGGCGTCCTTCCAGCAGTGAACGAAAGTGTCGGATGGCGAGGTACACTCCAAGTAGCTCTCGGTCGAAAGTGCTATACTTCCGTTCACTGGGATGTAACTGCCTGCTGAAAAAGGCGAGAGGCTGCCAAGCATTACCCACCCACTACTCGTAAACCGCACCGACCGCGTAGTCCGAGGCGTCCGTGGTAAGTGCGATTGAGGCGTCCGTGGTAAGTGCGATTGGGGCAGAGGAGGCGGGATGGGCCAACATGGCAGCCTTAGCCAGGGCTGTCTTAGCGTCCACAAAAGCCTTGTCTCTTTCCGGGTTCCAGTCCACAGTGTGCTTAGGCTTGGCACCTTTCAGAGCCTCGTACAGGGGATGCATGGTTTGGGCAGCCCTGGGGAGAAAACGGTGGTAAAAGTTAACCATGCCAAGGAACTCCTGTAAGGCTCTGACAGTGACTGGGCGTGGAAAAGTGGTGATGGCCTCCACTTTTGACAGAAGGGGAACAACCCCGTCCTTCGTGACTCTGTGCCCCAGAAAGTCTATGGTGGACCGACCGAACTCGCACTTGGCTGGATTGATGATGAGCCCGTGCTCGGTAACTCGCTCGAAGTGCGAAGGTGCGAAAGGTGCTCTGGAGGTGATGAACTGGCCACGAGGATGTCGTCAAGGTACACAAACAGAAAAGGCAGATGCCGTAACACAGAGTCCTTGAGCCGCTGGAACGTTTGAGCAGAATTTTTGAGCCCAAATGGTGTGCGCAGGAACTCAAACAAACCAAACGGTGTGATTACAGCTGTTTTTGGAATGTTGCGAGGGTGTACGGGCACTTGATGGTATCCTCTGATCAGGTCCACCTTCGAAAACATGACCTTACCAGCCAGGTGCGCTGAAAAATCCTGGATGTGCGGCACTGGGTAGCGGTCAGGCGTTGTCGCGTCGCTGAGCCGTCGGTAGTCCCCGCAAGGACGCCAGCCCCCCCCTGGTTTGGGGACGAGGTGTAGGGGAGAGGCCCAAGGACTGTTGGAGTGTCGAACAATCCCCAGGCGCTCCATGGACTCGAACTCTGTCTTGGCTACGGCAAGCTTGTTCAGCTCGAGGCGTCGAGCGCGGGCGTACACAGGTGGGCCAGTGGTGTCGATGTGGTGCTCTACACCGTGCTTGGCTGTAGAAGAGGAGAAAGTGGGCTGGGTGAGTGCTGGAAACTCGGCGAGCAGCCGTTGGAAACTGTCCGTGACAGAGAGCAGTTCTGCGCCAGAGTCGCTGAGCGCGCAGGCGTCGATCAAGCGCTGATTTTTAACGTCCACTAACAGTCCAAATGCACACAAAAAATCTGATCCTAAGAGGGCAACAGCGACTTTGGCAGTCACAAAGTCCCAGCCGAAGCATTGGCCGTCAAAACACAGTTCAACATGCCTTGTGCCGTATGTACGGATAGGGCTTCCATTGGCGGCTTCCATGGGGGGGCCGTGGGTGTCAGCCACCACGTCCACCTGTGAAGCAGGAAGTAGACTCCGCTGTGCCCCTGTGTCGCAGAGGAATCACCGGCCGGAGATGGAGTCGTGGATGAAGAGCAGCCCGCCGGCATGGCCGACGCTCACGGCCACTAGTGAGCGCCGGCCTTGGCGTTTCCCGCTCCACTGAAGCAGCAAGGAGAGCTGCATGGAGAGCGGCATCGTTTGGCCTTGGGGCCAAACCTGGCATAGTAGTAGCACACACCTGAAGACTGCTGCCGACGCGGGGCTGCTGCTGCGATGAGCATGTGATCATCGGATATTTCTGATACAGCAACAGCACCAGCAGGAAGAAGGGCAGCTGCGCAGGGCTGTTGACTAGCCAGGAAGCACTTGTCAGCCTCAGCAGCCAGTTCTCTACAATCAGTGCTGGCAGTGTTGGCCAAAGCAGCTCTCACATGAGCAGGCAGTTGGCGCAGGAAAAGGTGGAGGAAAAGGAAATCTGGCTTGTTGTCACCGAGCAGATCGAGCATTCGGTCCATTAGCTCTGAGGGCTTGCTGTCACCGAGCCCTTGAAGAGAGAAAAGCCTGCTAGCCCTCTCTGTGTCAGATAGTTCGAATGTTTTCAGTAAGTATTCTTTCAGAGTTTCATACTTTCTCGTCAGAGGAGGACGTTTAAGAAGGCTCACTACTCTCGATGCCGTAGAACTTCCGAGAGCAGATACCACATAGTAGTATTTCGTTTCGTCGGCCGTTATCTGACGCAAGGCAAACTGTGCCTCAGTCTGAGCGAACCAGGCAGAAGAAGACGATTCCCAGAATTCGGAGACACAGCGTTTGCGGTCATGGTGATCTGGATACGTCCAGTATACAAACGTCGGGGTCATCAGTGTGGAAGTTGCCTTTAGGCAAAAAGATGAGCCGAAAACTTCTCACATTAAGACTATGTGAGTCGCGTTTATTAACTGACAAAAACTGACAGCTCCAACTGACAGCTCGCGCATCAACAGAACAGCTGTTATCATGAAACGTCACCGGATCTCTTAAAGAGACCGTAACTATTAAATGCATCATAACATTCAAGACAATGAACCGAACAACATTAAAGACGATGAACCAACAACATAACAGAACACATATAAGAAAGTGAATTATGCCGTCAGTGTTGAGAGCACTACAATATACTTTTTATTTATTCTGTGTCTTTAGCTCGGATCACCTCATGTCAGTGTTGTTGTGCTCCTTTTGAAAATAATTCCATACTTAAATATGTATCAAGGCTCAGATATATGTATTTTTGCCTGATCAGGTTTCAAGTTTAACCATCCAGCTCCACACAGTCATCCACATTCGTCAGCTGTTTTTATGTACATCATCGGCAGCATACCAGCTGTTTTTGAATGCTATATGGCGTGGTATGAGGGATTTCACATTAGATATTGGCTGCTCATATATATGTATTATGAAATCTGTTATTAATAACACAAAAAAACTATTTCATAGCAATAATGAGAACAGACAAGAAAGGAATGTATAATAAAAACAAGTGGAACTGTATATTCATCTCCCTCAAATTATCTCTACTGTACTAAAAAATGAACCCAGTATATAGAATTTCATTTTTCATGAGCTTCACAAGAAACAACAGAGAATACCTTTCAAGAAAATAAAAAAGTTCACACTGCAACAACAGTAAGAGATAGAAACTTTCAGTAATTACTTCAGTAAAGTCTGAAGCTTACATTCACTGAAAACATTCAAACACAGTTGAATCATTTTACCTTATATTCACAAAATACAGGCAGACAACATTAAAGTGGTCAGGTTTGTGTCCAAGTTATCATATGGACAGTTCCGGGGTTGCCTCAGCATGTAACCTGAACATGACATCCTAGGCCTTCGCTTGGATGAGGTCGAATGTGTGTGAATTTATGTGTCTATTTCAAGCAAACTGGCTTTATGTATCCATGTGTCAGGGGACCCTGGCACCTGCTGATGAAGAAATCAAGTCAGAGAATCTTCCTGTGGTCACAAGCTGCCCTCCTACCCCGGGAGTCTATCTTCAGTCTGTCATATTGGCTGGCGTTCACCTCCGAATGGCCAGAGTCTGATCACTAATATTCCTTCTCTTCTGTGGTTTCACAAAAGGGTTGCCCAACAGATGGTGATATAGTATACTATTAGAGGCCTTTCAGTTGAAGTAAAAAGCCTTAACTAACAATATAGACGTTTATATCAAAATGAAACTTTTAAAAATGCAGTTGTTCATAATCTATGCACACCCACACAGTCAAGTGCACTGTTCTAATCAGGCAGAATAAGTGACAACACCTGTGTGGGTGAATCATGGATATGTCTGTGCTTTAGTGAGCTTCTATGCTGTTAAGTACCTAATTGGTACTTCAGCTTTCCCAACACAAATTAATTTATAAGTGGAACTGTAAAATATGTTAAAATATACATACCAGGCAGCACTTTCCCAAAAACTCATATATATATATATATATATATATATATATATATATATATATATATATACACACACACACACACACACACACTGGGGGAAAACCTCAGTATCTGGAGTAAAGTGTCAATGAAACTATTTGCTGTATGATTTTAAAAGTGTATGTAGAGATTGTGAATTTTGAATACAAAGTCAACATGGTCACGCAGCACAGTCTTAACCAAATGAGAACAAACAAGGCATGAATAAATACAAGAGTTAGCTGCAGCTCAGAAATCATCCGTCCAGAACCCTATTTAATTACAGGAAGAGCAGAAGAGTGAATCCTGTCCTAATGACTGGAAACAGAGTGGTGAGACAGCAAGCAGAGCTACAGCCAGGAACTGATGTGTCAAAGAGAGCACCAGGGAAAGCAAAGAGAATCACGAAGAGTGAAACGGAATAAAATCAGGAGGGAGAGAGGGGGGGTCACCCAGCGGTATGCTGCCAGATCTTAAATGTTTGAAAAAAAGGCATGAAGGCATGGGACTACTACACTGAAATAGAGTGGTTGTTTAAACAGGGATGTAGAATTTAAACAGAAAAATTATATGCTAAATGGTCTGTACTTGTATTGCGCTTTTCTAGACTAGTTGACCACCCAAAGCGCTTTAACACTACATGCCACGTTCACCCATTCACTCACACTCATACAGCACATATTCGTCAATGCTTTAGTCTATACACATTCATTCACCGATGGATGCATTGGTAGGCAACATGGGGTTCAGTGTCTTGCCCAAGGACATGCTGAGCCACCAACCTTCCGATTGGTAGACGACTGCTCTCCCCCCTGAACTACAGCCCATACATGTTCAAAGTTTTTTGCATGCACTCATAGAGTAACTGTATGGAGCTCCAGAGCATGTTATCCACCGTCAGCATTTTAAAAGTGGAAGTTATTGTGCTGGAAGTAAAAGGAGATTTGGTAGTAGTTATCAGCGGAAGGCACTTTGATTTTGCTTCAAAGATGTGTTTAAGAAAATGTGTTTTACCTTTTCAGCTTCTCTAAATACACAGCAATCAGTGGATGCGTTTTATTTTTCCCGGCCAGCAACAGTCTGGGAAAGGTTTAATTTTGCTCGCTACACTTCAGAGATGACAGTTTCAAAAGCAAGACCCAGTACGAGTTAGCTAGGCTAGCTTTCGAAACAGCTCCGTCACTAAAGGGGCATGAGTCTGAACTGCAAGTGCTGAGTGAAACTGTTTCAAATGTCTATATTGTGTTATGTACGAATGGATTTTGATACACATATCATGGTTAAACTGAGTGAAAAGGCAACTAAAGGGGCTAAGAGCACTTTTTATTCAGAAATTTATAGACAAGACAACGGTAAGTATCAGTTTGTTGCATCAATAACTGCTCAGAGGAAACGCACATTTGTAGGTACCTCATGTTCATGTGGCAGATGTTTTTATCCAAAGCAACTTACAGGTAGGCTAAGGGGGTCTTGCCTAAGGACCCCTACTGGTAGTACCTTTCATGCAGGGGATTTGAACCCAGGTCACCTACATGAAAGGTTGCCACCTTACCACTACACTATCCAGCACTACAGTACAGTATCCAGTACAGACCATATACATAAAAAAAAGACGTCCCGCTGTACTCTTTGTTGTGAGGGTTTGTCATGCTGCTCTCTTTGATATTTTGAATTTCAGTAAGGTTAACATATCCCACAAACTTTTTGTAGTTTCTATTCTGTCCTTTTGATGACCATCTGTTGACTGTAAAGCTGAAAATATGACAGAAACCCATCCCATCTTATTGTGTACAGCTCCATTAAATTGTTCTTTGGGTTTTTAACAAGCTAATTAAGATACTCTGTGAGTCAGAGGGTTGTCAAGGTCCACACTAGATTTTAATTAACAGTCAAGAAACACATATAGCAGCTCCCTCATCTCACATGGATCACTGATTGGGGTGCTGTGACTTCGCTGACTTGAGAAATCATAATTATCTTTTCAAATGTCTCCATTTCACTCACGGGAGGGTTGCAGTTGTTATTAATCCAGTGTTTTGAATTTCTTTGGCAGTTTTTATTGATGCAAAAACATAGTAGGAGTTTGTGCATTTTTGTACAGTTGATATTCGTGTCAGTGTGTGTAGTTAAGGCTCTCTAAATGTTGGTATGTACAATATTCTTCTCACCCTACCAGTATGTTCAAAGTGTTGGCTCAGCTGTAATAATTCTGGGCTGCTTTCCTCTGCCTATGTATCAGAAAAGGAGGGAGGAAAGGCTCACTAGATTGCTTTGTATGGCTAATTTGCTCAGCTCATTAAATATTGAGGTGGAGGCAGAATTGTGTGATTGCCAATATACTAGCTCCAGTGGTCTTTGTTATGCCTCAGAGCCTATGAAATGACAGGGCATGTGCTCACGTAGAACAAAAAGGTAGTGAAGCTTGTGTCACAGCAAAAATTTGTGACTTGGAAGATTCATACATGAGCATATGCACTTAAATCAGTGATCAACTCTTACCAAGAGAAATTTGTTGAACTGCTTCAATACAATGGGAATGGTACATTCTGTAGCTATACTGGCTGTCTCACCGCTTAAGGAATGTGTTGGTTGTTCAATTCTCTCAAATTGAGAGGGAGGGGCGCTCAACAGTAACTGGTACTCAGCATGAGATATTCCATAAATATTTTCAGTGTGTCTGTGACTTTGTTCTTTTACATTCCTATTATTCTCAACTTTTTTTGAGTGCTATAGTCACAAGCAAATTTCGCAAGAGAGTCTAATCATCCTTACAAGTCAGTTATAACTGAAGCTACTTAACTGAGGGGTGAAATATCACAATGACCTTGAAAAGAAATTCAGGTGGTCATATCATATGTTCCACTCGTGTTCTCAGAATCACCACAGCTAGTTTCCCTGCTCATGACAGCCACTCAGAGGTTGCATTTTTTATATAACTTACCCATTTAGATGGTATCACAACCAAAATGCATTATTAGGGATGCTTCCTGTCAGAAAGACAGATTAGAGTAATGACTTGTTACTCGATGGATGAACACGGTGTCATTAGGATTTCAGTTGGATCCATCCCTTTCTCATCACTTCTGACCCAAAATCTTAAATACAAACTTGAACCTCCACAAACCAATGGGAATTATAGCTGTGGCTTTGCCAACCTTTTATTTATTTGCAGACAACGCATCAATCTTAGTCATAATGTTAGTGACAGAGTTAAACAGAGTGGTGCCGAGTTCTTTTAAATATGTGCACAGCATTGTTTCACTTGCACACACACCAGCAGAGAATACAAAGAGATACCCTGTCTAATCTCTCATCACACATTCCTTATTCAGTTTCCTGTATATGCACAGAAGCTGGCATACCTCTGCTTGTGTGTTAGTGTTCCTTATCTTAGGACTGGTCAGTGTTAGTGTGTTGCAATGGACATAAGTGGCACATAGATATTGCAAACAACTCACACTCTCTGTATTCCTTTATATCAATCCAGGAACACCAATTCCCCACCAGACCTCCTCAAATGGCCACTTTACCTAGATAAATTGGGTTCAAATGCAATCTTTGCTATTGTCACATGTAGTTTAGAGGCCATTTCTTAATGGTGCACCCATTGCTTTTATATCGTGTTTTCTCTCTTCTAGGTGCAACATTCCTCGTTAGATAGTGTTATGCTCTTCTTCCTAGATGAAACAATATAAATGAGCGGAAGCCTGTCAAAAGCTGGGTTACAATTAAGGAGAAAAAGTAAATCGAAGTCAAAGGAAAAGATTGACAGGTGAAACCTAGCAGCTCAATCAATCACTCATCTTTTTCTGTTTTGAATCACATGGAAACTTCTCATAATGTAGAACTAGTCTCGTCTATCCTATTGTTTCAAATTGAAGATAGTCAAGATTATTTAAAAGTTGTCCAATTTAAAGTGTAATGCAGATGTGGAAAACATCAGCTGCAAGTACGCTTGTATTCATAGCTCTTAATTTGAGCATTTGAGGGTGTCAAACACAACTGCTTAGACTAGGACATCTGAAGATATGTGTGTACCTAAAGAATTGTTTGAAGATGAGGTTAAAATGTGCCTGGTCCTTTAACTATATTTTTTACTTCAACATGTGCTTAAAAAAAACAAAAATAATTACTCTGTCTCCCTACATGAAAAAACTGTTCCACGAGGTATTAAGACCTATATTAATGATATAAGTTTTTGCATATGTCCATATAAATTATATTTTAGCTCATGAACAAACAAAGGACTTTTATGGTTATTTAGATCTGAGATGTGATGCATATCCTGTTAGAAGGGGCACAAAAAGGACTCCTATGAATTACCTTTCACGTAACGAGCAAATCACCCATAGGTTTAAATGGATTGGAGGAGGGTTTGATGCAAACCTGCAATCTGTTGGTGTAAAAAAACTAGAGAAACTGTTCAGAGCAACATAATAGTCACTGAGTCATTAGTAATGAAATGATTCTTTCCCAAGAGTCTTGTAGTTGATCACAGTTTGAAGAAACTTGAAGAACAATAAAAAAGTGTTTTTCCACATTATTTGTATAAGGCAACCATGCAGAGGACATTTAAAAAGTTAGGTGTAAATTGTTGGTTGTTTTGAAGTGTCCATAATTTTAGTGTAACCAAATGGATGTAGATTTCCTGGCCATCTTCACTCTCTGTTCAGCCTTACCAGGATACTCTGACCATCTCCCTCCACTGCAGGAATTTAATTTGTTCCCAGTATCAGCTCTGGATAACGAGCATCAAGCTGTCAACAGGCCCTGTTGGCGGTGACCTCTTTGCATGACCCTCAGAGTGTGACTGTGTTTTTGGCCTGCTCTTTTTACTGATTGGCAACTACAAAGAGAGAGGGTGGACAGGAGCAATGGTGTGAGAAAAAAAGAAGAAGAAGATGGGAGAGAGAGAGATTGCAAATCTGTATGGAAAATAAGACAAGAAGAGGAGATAAGAAAGACTGAGTCACTTGGACAGAAAGCGAGTGTGGGAGAAAGGGAAAGAAAAAGAAAAAGCTCCAAAGGGACTGCATATTCAAAGGCTAGCTAGCCTATTAAAGGGAGGGTAGGAGATCCTGGATTTTGAGTCCAGCGAAGCTGCATTTTGAAAATACACAGGTAAAAAGTCCCAACCCTTTTCTTCACTTTCTCCCCGAAGGCACGCCTCTAGAGTACATGAACGCGCACGAGCACGAAGGTGCACGAGCGCTGTTCTGACAGCAAGCATCGATCGTTGCCGTATTTAGTTTATGCTAACTATACGTTTAATAATGCTAGGTGCTAGCCAAGCTGGCTCTAGTTTAGCTTCCTGCCAAGCTTCTGGACGTTCACGGAGCAGGGTACGCGCACAGGGGGAAGGAGGGGGAGGGAGGAGCAGATTGCAGTTTGATAGACGGCATCAGTATCCAATCATTGTGAACGGTCCGTTCACAATGATTGGATACTGTTTTTCCTAGATTGTTCGTTCTAGAGGCCACTAAAACTTTTCATATTTGTGTCAAAACTTTTAATTAATTGGTTGCAATGGGGGTGTGAAGAGTATTTCAAGCAATATGTAAATAAATGTTCCAGAAAAAGATCCCCTACCCCGCCTTTAATGCTGAAAGGGGGCTGTTACTGCGTATCCTGAAAACAATGAAAGCCAAATAATGAACCAAATAGCTCCATAATTTTAGTGTAACCAAATGGATGTAGATTTCCTGGCCATCTTCACTGTCTGTTTAAAAAAAATACTAATAACAAAATTAAATAAATATATTGTTTAAAATAACATAAACAAATAAATCGATAAATATCAACAGATTTCAGAACTGCTTTTGTAAACTATTGATTTTGAGGTCAAAATAACAAAATTTGCCTTGCTCCACTGTGTCCCCAAATGTATCAGTGAAAATCCTTAGATCAAGAGGACCTGCCTTTGAGACAAGTCTGGTATATTAGTGTTTCCACTCTTTTCACGGGCAGCTTGGTTCAGCTCAAATGGTATCCATATAAACGTGTGTGTATATGTACAGTGTATATATAAATTTCAAGCCCGAAATTATTCATACCCCTGGCAAATTTTCACATTTGAACAAAAAGTGGCATGTCCAAAATTATTCATACCCTTTGCAAACTGTCACAGTCTATACCATTCTAAATAGTCCAAGCTGTTTTAAAGCATCCTAATTACCCTGATTCATTGGGAACAACTATTTAATCAACTCAACAGGTGAAAAACAGCAGCTCTCTGCAGTTGGCTTGTGGACAGTCATGGCTAAGACAAAGGAGCTCACTAAAGACCTGCGGCTGTGCTTTGTGGCCGCTCACAAGTCAGGAAAGGGCTATAAGGCCATATCAAAATGTTTTCAACTTCCAGTGGCTACAGTGCAAAGTGTTATTAAAAACTACAAGAAGTTCCGCACTGTGGAAAATCTCAGAAGATGTGGTCGGAAGCCAAAAGTGACACCTGTGCTGGCCAGGAGGATAGTGAGAGAGGTGAAGAAAAATCCAAGGATCACCACCAAGGCCATCCTGGTGAATCTTGGCTCTGCTGGTGGCAACATCTCAAGGCAGACAGTCCAACGGACACTGCACACTGCTTGGTTCCACGGACGCAGACCAAGGAGGACGCCACTTCTCCAGAAAAAGCACACAAAAGCCCGCAAACCTTTGCAAATGCTCATCTGGACAAAGAAGAAGACTTCTGGTGTTCTGTTTTATGGTCAAATGAAACAAAAATTAAATTGTTTGGCCACAATGATGTATCCTTCATTTGGCGTAAAAAAAGGAGAAGCCTTCAACCCTAAGAACACCATCCCCACCATCAAACATGGTGGTGGGAACCTAATTTTTTGGGGGTGTTTTTCAGCCAGTGAACCAGGGAACTTGATCGCAGTAAATGGCACCATGGAAAAAGAGCAATACATCAAGATTCTCAACAACAACATCAGGCAGTCTGCAGAGAAACTTGGCCTTGGGAACCAGTGGACATTTCAGCACGACAACGACCCAAAACACACAGCAAAAGTGGTGAAGAAATGGTTAGCAGATAAAAACATTAACGTTTTGCAGTGGCCCAGCCAGAGTCCTGACTTGAATCCAATTGAGAATCTGTGGAGGGAGCTAAAGATCAGGGTGATGGCAAGGAGACCCTCCAACCTCAGAGAGTTGGAGCTCATCGCTAAAGATGAATGGGCAAAAATACCAGTGGAGACATGCAAAAAGCTGGTCAGCAATTACAGGAAGCGTTTGATTGCTGTAATAGCCAATAAAGGCTTTTCTATTAATTATTGAGAAGGGTATGAATAATTTTGGACATGCCACTTTTTGTTCAAATGTGAATAAAAGCTGAGGAATATTTTTTTCCACAATGATGCCTCTTGTACATCATCGTATTATCTCCTGGGAGATGCCTGTGTCGTTTCCGGTCAAAAATAAAATTGCTGGTTGAATAAAAGTACATTTAAGTCAAAATTTGCCAGGGGTATGAATAATTTCGGGCTTGACTGTATATATATATATATATATTTTAGTGGCGTTAACGTGCTGCGATAATTTGAGAGTCTTATCGGGCGATATATAAAAAATATCGCCGTTAATCTATTCTCAAAGTTGGGTTGGGAACTGGGTCAAAATAGGTAAGCAAACTGTGATGACTTTTGCCTTGATATTTTAGCTCGGGTGTAGGCCGATGTACTTTGTCTGCCGTTAGGTGTGATGAAAACAGAAGAACGCCACTTTGCAGAAGCCTGTGCTAGGCAGTTTATGGAGGTCGCTAATCTGTGGGGGGTAGTTGACAAAATCTGCTCTGTTGGAACAGACAGCGCTCCTAATATGGTGGCCGCAGGGAGGATACTGCCCTTCGAGCATCTGCCGTGTGTTGCACATGTTGTACAGAGAGCGATTGTAATGTCACTGCGAGAAGGGGTTTTTGATGCTGCACTTGCCAAGTGTCGACAAATGGTGGGACATATCAAACACAGTCCGGCCAACGCAGACGAGCTGAAAGTCCAGCAAACCTCCCTTGGGCAAGTTCAGGAGCTGCTCGTGCAAGATGTTCCAACACGGTGGAATTCCACCCTCGAGATGATCAAGCACATTTGGCGCAACAGAGACGCACTACACACAACGCAACAGCAGCACCACCTGGCCCTCCCAACAAGTGCTGATGAGAAGTTGGCGAAGCTAGAGAAACTGCTGGAGCCATGCATGTGAATAAGCTGGTCTGCCTGCTGCGTGTACACCAAGAGCGACCTCGCTGGAGAAGCTTTGCTTGAGAATTTGCTTTGGTAGCTTTGGTAACTCTTGACGTCACATTTAGAATGTTAAATTCTTAAAGGCCCCGCGGCTGTGCAGCACCCCCGCGAGAAAAAAACATGAGGAAAGTGAGGGCAGGGACACGAATAAACATGTTGTTATTTACAATTTGTTATTCAAGATATACATCACGTTACAAATGATGTAAAACTACATTAGGTACACCTGAGAAGAGCAGGAATAGCAGAGGCAGCTGTGAAAAAGAAACTAAATTCGAAATAATAAAATCCAAAATAAATCAGAAATAAAACTTGATTGCAGTGAGAAAGGTATGCGTGGGGTTACTACACTATTGTATTGAAGCACTCGACACGGCAGTTGCAAAAGTCTCAGGATTAAACGACTATTGTTTGGATAAGAACCAAAGTTTACACGTCTGTTTCCGCGAACCCCGCGGATTGCCGGACCCCTGAAGCTGCATTTTGAAAATACACAGGTAAAAAGTCCCAACCCTTTTCTTCACTTTCCCCCCGAAGGCACGCCTGTAGAGTACATGAACGCGCACGAGCACGAAGGTGCACGAGCGCTGTTCTGACAGCAAGCATCGATCGTTGCCGTATTTAGTATTTAGTTTATGCTAACTATACGTTTAATAATGCTAGGTGCTAGCCAAGCTGGCTCTAGTTTAGCTTCCTGCCAAGCTTCTGGACGTTCACGGAGCAGGGTACGCGCACAGGGAGAAGGAGGGGGAGGGAGGAGCAGATTGCAGTTTGATAGACGGCATCAGTATCCAATCATTGTGAACGGTCCGTTCACAATGATTGGATACTGTTTTTCCTAGATTGTACGTTCTAGAGGCCACTAAAACTTTTCATATTTGTGTCAAAACTTTTAATTAATTGGTTACAATGGGGGTGTGAAGAGTATTTCAAGCAATATGTAAATAAATGTTCCAGAAAAAGATCCCCTACCCCGCCTTTAATGCTGAAAGGGGGCTGTTACTGCGTATCCTGAAAACAAGGAAAGCCAAATAATGAACCAAATAGCTCCATAATTTTAGTGTAACCAAATGGATGTAGATTTCCTGGCCATCTTCACTGTCTGTTTAAAGAAAATACTAATAACAAAATTAAATAAATATATTGTTTAAAATAACATAAACAAATAAATCGATAAATATCAACAGATTTCAGAACTGCTTTTGTAAACTATTGATTTTGAGGTCAAAATAACAAAATTTGCCATGCTCCACCGTGTCCCCAAATGTATCAGTGAAAATCCTTAGATCAAGAGGACCTGCCTTTGAGACAAGTCTGGTATATTAGTGTTTCCACTCTTTTCACGGGCAGCTTCGTTCAGCTCAAATGGTATCCATATAAACGTGTGTGTATATGTACAGTATATATATACATTTCAAGCCCGAAATTATTCATACCCCTGGCAAATTTTGACTTAAATGTACTTTTATTCAACCAAGCTGGCTCTAGTTTAGCTTCCTGCCAAGCTTCGTTCACGGAGCAGGGTACGCGCACAGGGGGAAGGAGGGGGAGGGGGAGGGGGAGGGAGGAGCAGATTGCAGTTTGATAGACGGCATCAGAATCCAATCATTGTGAACGGACCGTTCACAATGATTGGATACTGTTTTTCCTAGATTGTACGTTCTAGAGGCCACTAAAACTTTTCATATTTGTGTCAAAACTTTTAATTAATTGGTTGCAATGAGGGTGTGAAGAGTATTTCAAGCAATATGTAAAAAAATGTTCCAGAAAAAGATCCCCTACCCCGCCTTTAAGTTAGATTGAGGCACCTTTTTTTTTTTTCTTTTTTTTTTTACAGGACTTGGCAGCTACTTTGTTTTAGAATGACTTCAACATGATTTGGAAGTTCAGGAACATCATGCATTGAACTAATATTCTACCCCAGAGGACTATTTATTGACTGCCAAAACTGATGAAAAGTTTAATGGATGTAAAGGTCAACATGAAAACAAAACCAGAACAGAGTTACAAAGAGTGACATACAGTGATTTTTCTTTGGTTAGGGCCAATTGTGCCATTGAAAATTAGAGCCGTTGATAGTGAATCTATTAGCATAGTACTAATATATTCTAGGTATTAATGTAAGACATGGCATAAAAAACAGGTATCTGAAAGTTACATAATCAATGAACATTGATAATGAGAACAATAGTACCCACCAGGTTTTGAAGAGCTGTGGTTAAATAATTTATTCACCAAGATAATAGATAAAATTGCAAACATGTCCGTTAGTGATCACATATGACTGATTATGATTTTTATTCTAAGTGTCAAATGATTTGTTATTCTGCTGTTTAAAAGCCAAAATGATGGATAATACTAAAAAATCCCTTTGTTCCTAGCAGGGTTGAATTAATGTTCCCCCCTTTTGTTGCTACAATTAACAAATACACCAATTTAAGTGACATACAAATCATGTAACCTGATGACTTATTCGTTGTTTGGGTGAGAAATTCCTCACAGATTTACATTTTCACAAAATTCAAACAAAATAATGGAATCTGTACAAAAGACATTGCTCTTAAATATACTTTATTTCTCTTGTGATGGGGCTTGCTTTTCCCTTCATGTGAAGTTCATGTGAGATGCTACTTTTCTGCCTCTGTTTATTGCAAGTAAAATAATCTGATTCATGTACAAGTTATCTCTATGAAAACATACTTCATGATGTTAATCTTTGGCTGGTGGTGGATCAGCACTCTTAAATAACTGGACGCTCACTTCCCAGGTATCAGGCCTCTCATCAGACTGCAGCTGTTTGGACCCTGATAATGCCATTTTGCCTTTTTCACCACAGCAAAGAAAATGGAGCCCACATCCTGAAGCTAAAGCTGATTCATAGACTAAAGACTGTCACTCAGCACATAGTAACAACGTTGCTGCTATTTAGAGGAGATTTAGATTTCCAGAAGATTGTTAGAGGCAAAATATTTTTAAAGGGTAAATATGATATTAATGCTGCACCAAAGTGCAGTATTGAACTCAGCTGTGTCCCATTTAAAGCCAGGTACCATTATTTAAAACACTACTATCTATTTCTCTATCTCTTTTTAGAACGTTGTCAAGAGAGCTGGCTTTGCACACAATATTGAGCTTAATCTGTTCAATTCTAAACTCTCTGTGCGTAAAGCAAATGTGTCCTCCTGAATTTTATTATATAAAAATCAATCTAATTCTACATTCATCTGCAATGACCAAATGTTTTTTAAGCAATTAAAGTCAGATTCTACGAAAATTTGAAAATTCACTAAACTATCTATGACCTGAGGACAATAAGTGGAAGAAGAAAAAAAGTACTCATCCCAAATAGATTTTAAAAAACAAATCTTTTCATTATTCTAATTGGCTACTCTTAAGTTTCACTTTTAACACAGGGGACACATCTTTGATGTTTCCCTCTGTTTGTTTTTTAAAGAAGAAGCAGATTATTGTAATGAAATAGCTGACAACTATCAGTGCTTATTAAAGGGACACTATGTGCCACTATTACTGGTATCAATGCCTGTAGGGCTTTTTAACAGAATTAGCACTTGGAATAATTGATGGGGATATTTTATTTTGCTCATAATAGAATTAGACTTAAGCCTTTATACCCCAGTCTCTGTACTGGGACCAGACTTATTTAGACACCAAAAACAGGAGCTGGTGCCATTTTTTCAATGCAATATGAACTTTCAAAACCCATGAAAACATGTTAGTCCAAACAAATTTTTACAAAGCTCTTACAGCTAGACTAACGCACCCAGATAAAGCTGCTGGGGGTTGAATTACTCTGACATGTATACACTCAACTAGACTGAAATTGAACTCCAGGTAATCTGCACAGTCTCCTGACTTCTCATTCCGAGCTTTGAACTGAAAATAACAGAAAGTGCTGGTACACAAAAGAAGAAGAAGACAGTAACAACTAAGAATAACCATTTGGGATAACATATATCTTTTTGTAAAACTTTACAAGTGCTGCAGACTTTTTTTTTACAAAAAAAAAATAGCACTTGAAAGGTACAGGACTGTAAAGCTGTCAAACCCACTGCTCAAAGTGGTACCAACTTGCTCCCACCTAGATTGTTTGTCAGATGATTCGGCCGGGAGACTAGAGATGGACATTTTAAAACGCAGCCTAGGAATAAAAATGCAAAGTACTTTCTAAACAAATTTTGATTAGATAATTGAAACTGTACATGAATAAAAATCATTTACAGCAGGACCAAACAGTGAGTGCAGTCCTTATGTGCAGGTAAGTCCATTTCGTGAGCATCTCTCAAACACTACTTTTTTTTAAGCTGGCAAATTCACATCAGGGATGACCTCATGGCCTGATATCATCTAAATGCAGATTGTATTCATTGTCCACTCATATGCTTTGAGTTACCCAGTCATTGTTTTCTTTTTTCTTATCATCTTCATTATTTCTCCATTTGGTATCTTGCAACAAATCTCTGTCCAATCTTCCAGTGTTTCATTTCTTCTGCCCTCATCCATCTCCAACATCCATCGCTGCCTGATAATCACTTTAACAATGACTGATAATGAGAGAATAAAAACCAAATGATCTAAAACAGAGAACATGAATAATTTTTCAATGCTTGTCAGGTCCCTCAGATGTGTCTCCACTTTTTCATTGTCTGCCTGTGCAGCATTATGTGATTTTTGTTTACCATCTGGCCTGTGGGAGGGGATGTCACTTTTTTTCAAAGATCAGAGGGAGGTGTAATCTCAACAGTTGACAAAGGTTGTACGTGTGTTTTTTGTTACAAGTGCATATGTTTGCGTGTCTTCATAACATAGCTTTGCAGCATCGCTGGTCAGCATGTAAGATGCCACCAAAAGCTATCTTTTGTCAGACGCAGGGGCAGAAACATCCCCGACTGCTGCTCCTCTGCCACACATTTAAAAAAAGAATCTTTGAAGAATGTCAGTTATTATTCCTCCGTCAACAATCTCCATCAGTCTCTCAAAAATGATTGGACTGGTGTCTCCCCATGAAATCGTTTCCCTGTCGTGCAGACATCTAACATTTTCTGTTGTTCCAAACTGGATAAGACATTAGCATCCATGCCAGATCCCTTTGCCAGATATGTTGTGGCGAGACAGTAGAGGGGGTAGACAGTGTGGAAGTGAAAAAGAAAACAATAGCGATGGAGGACTGTGATAAGAGAAAAGAGGACAACAGCATGAGGGAGTTAGATACAAGTAGGATATGGTGAAACATTTAATTGTAAGATCAAACAGGGAGTGTTAGGTAGACAAAGAGAGACGAAACAAAAAGGGTACATAATGTATCTACCTTCATAACTATGTGCTAAGATACCTCTCAATAAATTTAGATTGAGGAAATGGGAACCTGATTTGCTTTCATGGAAAGCTACGGAGCCCCTAAAGGGACATGGAGGGATTTTTTTTTTTGCGAGATCTCGCAAAAGTTTTTTTCCCACGTCAGTGAACCCAGTGGTGTAGTCTACGTTGAACGCAGGTATACGGCGTATACCCACCTCTTTTTTTGGGGGATTTCCGTATACCCACCTAAAATGCTCAGTATACCCACCTAAAATTCGTTTTTCAATATTTAGAATAGCACATCAACTACCACTTTTCATGGAAGCCTTGTTATAATTTAACAATACAACGACAACACTTCAGAATTGCATTCATTCGGAAATTGCGGCAGTCAGTCAATCTCCAACCAATCAGACGCGTTTTTTATGTCTCGCTGTCAGCCAAAACAAAAATCTATCATGGGGTGCGTACGTAGGTGCTTAGTGGCTAAGGAAAGGACTTTGTAAAGTCGAGGCTTCTACGAAAAGTCATTGTACATCTGGAATGGGCTGATACGATATGTTCTCCATGTTCTCACCATTCTGATCGGATTATGGAATTATCATCTCATCATCTCAACCCGAGAGTTTGCATTTCCAGGGCACACTTTTCCATGGCTGTTGACAGGTATGGTAGTGATTTATTAACACGTTGTCTAACTTTCGTGAACATATTGTAATGACTTCACGGAGGCTCTGAGATAACTTGTCATAACTTTATTAAGTTATTACAAGCAGTACAATCGCAGAACACGGGTGACTCTCAGTCCTGCTCCGCAACCAGCCCCAGGAGAACACCAAACCTGCACACAGACTGGCCCACGCCCACTCCTCTCCCCCAATCACCAGCCCACACCTGAGTGACATGACCTGCGGTCCAGTGATTGACAGGGAGAGGAGGAAACAAGCCAGTCCGTGTGCTTTTACCCTCATTATGGGTCGTTACAATATATTATTATTATGATGATGATCATTATTATTTGAAAAGCCTCAATGCGTGATGAAAACATGCCAGTGAATTTCGCTAGGTAGCCGACCGCGAGCTGCCAGGTTAAACAAAGCAGCAGCGTTCCAGGTTTTTAGTTGGGGACGACGAGGATTATGGCCAGGCGCAAGGGACAGCAAGACCTTAGGAACTTTTTTAATAAGGTTGCCCGACCTGACGTTTCCGAAAGTAAGTTAAGTTGAGTCAAAAACATAATTCACGCTTTTTATGAGACTTTGCTACCAAGTTACCCTTCTAGGTTGTTTAATTTGTGGACATAACACGGCAATAACACAGGCTAGTCATGCTGTAGTCTAGCTTTCGTTCTTCTCTCAATACTAGCAAGCTAGCTACTCTGATCCACGTTTGCTTACTTAGTTTAAAATTCTAGACGTTTGTTTATCTGGGATTCTTCTTTGGGAAAAACTCCTAATCGCCATACCTGTCTGTATATGGTCTACATGATGATATGTACAGTGGCTGTCTGGATTAAGTAATTTATCTATCATAAACTAAACTTTATTTACTAGCCAGAACCATGCTATCTCCATGGTATGCATGGATGGGGAGATGTATCTGTACTTAGGCAATGGTAATTACATTATCTACTACACTGTTACTGCGATATAATGTCAGATGCAAAAACCTTTAGTGCATGTGATGAGTTTACAATACAGGCTATATTTCTATAGGCCTACATTTAAAAATCAGTTCATTTCATTTTGTTTGGGCTTGACTTGCTGTAGGCCTACTTGATAGTAACATTTTTGATTGTCATAGATGAAAATGCTTAAAAATTAAACTTTACATTGGCCTATTTTTTGTCATCGCTTTTAGAGGGCTTTTCATCTGAACTGTGTTATGTCATAGTATTGTAGTACTATGGTACTTATTACTTTTCAATGACTATTACAGCGCGCCACTGGAGGTACGGCGTGCATTAAGGGGCTACTATTGGTTCCGAGGGGTCCCGAGTCCCGACCCCTAGTTTGGTACCACGGGCCAATAACTGGCCAACTATACAGTATACCCACCTCAAAAAGGTAGACTACACCACTGAGTGAACCGGAAGTAAAACAGACACAGCGATGGAGGAGCCTACCCATCATCTTTTCAGATGTCTCTCACTTATGTCAAAGCCATGTCTACGTGCAAGAAAGGATTTGATGTCTTTATATGTTAGGCCAATACTAAAATAGAAATAAATAAACTTCTCCCACGGATGATGGGTAGGCTCCTCCATCGCTGTGTCTGTTTTACTTCCGGTTCACTGACGTGGGAAAAAAACTTTTGCATACCCAGAATTAGTTATGATCCAAAACATTTTCAGAAAACTCAGAGCCCAACACCCGATGGGTCTGAACAGGAATTTAAATGTTAGTACTGGAAGCATCGGTGCACTGCGCATGCATGCAATTTAACAGGCAAGCGAGTATGGGTCTGCGACGCACAAATGCTCGACAACGGAAAACACACACCTTCCTATCTCTCTGTCACACATACACACACACACAAGACAGCCACATGCATTCACACTCAAGACATGTGGAATCGGTTATGATTAGCTTTGCCCCTTGTAAATCCAAGTGACACCGGCCTGCCTCTATTTTTGAGTTTTTCTAATAATATTGGTCTTACCTGAGACTTATTGAGAGCATTTAGGTCTTTGCAGCAAATAAAAGACAACCTCCAACATCTATGCTGCTGTTTTCAGTGCCCTCCACTATAGCCTTGATTGTTATTGCTCACTACTAGACAGGCACTTGAGGGTCACCACAAAATGAGCCACACTGATGAAGAACTGGATATGGAAAGGGCCTGACAGGCCATTTTGAAGATGAGTCAGTGTCTCACTCTGAGGGCAGTGTAAATTCTTTGAATCTAATAGTGTTTCACCTTATACATGTCTTCATATAAACGTCTTGCTCTATGCCAAGTACCTAAGAAATTCATTATGCCAGGGCTAATGTCAGTCTGGCATATTTCCATGTATACATTTGCATTATAACAGTAAGGTAACATCAGTGTAAAATCAAATGCATGGCTTACTTGATGCTCTAAAAAAGGTTTAAAGTTCTTAAGATTTACTAAATTGATTTCTCTTATTCAGATGTCCAGGTTTTCCTTCAAGTCAGTTGCTGGCAAAATTAGATTCTAATGAAGCCTGAGAATCTCTGGAGAGAGAGAAAGAACTCTGAAAAGATCAGACCAAATGTGAATAACAATAATGTACTAGGCAAACTCATTTTCTTTCAGTGACCTGGCATTTTCAAGACAACCTTTTATATAATTTTAATTCACATGTTTTCTGGCCTTTCTTTAAATTTTGACTTCAGGGGTAATAATCAAAATAACCCTGTGACACCACTTAAAATTTGATTGAAAATCCATTAAATTAAAATAACACACTACGCTTGACTTGTAATAGACACAAGCTTCCTATTTAGATACTATAAAGACTGTTTAAAAAAACAATTACTGAATAACTAAGTCAATACTTGCACTGTCAAGTTGTTAGCACTGTCACCTCACAGTTCCAGGTTCTAATCCCGGCTGGGGTATGTTCTCCCTGAGCAAGCGTGGGTCCTCCCTGCTTACTGGCATCTGGCATCCTCCCAACATCCAAAAAAATGCATGTTAGGTTAAATGGTGATTCTAAATTGGCCCTATGTATCAGTGTTTGTGTGCACAGTTGTTTGTCTCTGTCTGGCTCTATGATGGACTGGTGACCCATCCAGGGTATACCAAGCCCAGTGGCAGCTGGGAAAGGCTCCAGCCATGAATTGGATTAAATGGGTTTAGAGAATGAATGAATGAATACTTGTACAACCTTTATACAGATTATTATCCAATCACTCAGTCATGAGACAGCAACACATTGCAATGTAAATCACGGAAACATTTTATGGTTGAATATTGGCTAATTTGAATATATATATATATATATATATATATATATTAAAAACTATATACATTAAAATACATCTAGTATTTTCGACACAGTACTTTGCGGTTTATTCCCTGTGGTTGACAAATCAAGAGTGATAGTTCCCAGATCTTGTTGAATCCATGACACTGAAAACTAAAACTGTTTGAGAAAGAAGAAATAAAACCTGAGAAATGTACGATTAAGGAACCCTGTTGAGTAAGCACAAGTGTATAGTAGAAGTTTCAGAGATTAAAGGTGGGGTCTGTGATGTTTTCTGGAGCATTTTTTACCATATTGTCTGAAAACCTCCTCACGACCCCATTGCACCCACTAAAATAGAATCTTTGGAAAAAAACGAAATCTTTTAGTCCATTGTAGAGGGTGTAGCAAGAGGAAATGTCTGACCAATAGAAGTAATGATGAGAGTTACTTCTTTTGGATTCTGACACGCCAATCAACCGTCAGCCCCCCTCCCCCCTGCGCGTTCACACACCCGTGACTCATTCATGTATTTTGAAGGCGTGGTTTCGAGGGGTGGGCTGAAGGGAGAGGCAAGATTGTGTATTTCCAAAAATATAGCTTGCAGGAACCGTTTTTCCAAGATCGCAGACCCCACCTTTAAGGTGACTTGACAGTTGCGTGGAATGGGCCATCAAAGAAAAATCTGATGATTGACTGAATGTTAGAGCAGCAGTGACAAATCTAAATGATTTTATGAGTGGATAAAAGGGTTAGGGGTTCAATTGGCTTCAAATGGTGTGTGCGCTCTCAGCTCTAGTCTCCGCCCTCTTCCTGATTGCCTGTCCTTTGACACTGCTGCAGATATAGTTTGCTGCTCCTGCAGCTCTGTTCTTTCTTCTTAACCTGAAGTGTAATGATGGCAAAACGAGGCTTCATGAACCAATGAGGCTTTCCAGCCCAAAGGTTCATTACCCGAAGCCTCATTGAAACGGTCTCTCTAGTGACACCTGCTGTGCAAAAGGAATATATGACAGACTAAATTAACCCTGAGTTAGAGCATCCTGCAATATAAAATAAACAATTGTTGTCACTGTGTCTCAATGAAAATAAACGTGTGAAAACTGCATATATGGAAGTATTATTGAGTGCTATGGTGTTGATCACTGAAATGAAATATATCAATGATGTACACTGACTACAGTGCTTATGGGACCGGGAGTCAGGAATAAACTGCAACCAAGCAGTATGGGCAACAAGACAAATATAAGTTATTGGGTTTTATTTTAAAAAATGTGTGTCAATAACGTTGCGGTTTAATATGCCCAGAAGAAAAAAGAGCGACAACAACTACCGATAACTATGTTCTTCTCTCGAAAAAACACACCTGCACCGCGGGCTTTAGAAGAAATAAAACGCTACAGAGCGGAGTCAGGATGCAGCGGCTCAGTCAGAAGAGCAGTGAGTCACTATTTGTCCTACTGTAATTTGTTTTTTTTTTCATAATCATTTTTTATTTTCTCCCGTTCTAATCCAATGACTCGGGTCGCGGTGCTGATCTCCGCAATTTGAAGCATTCAGTTGGTATTGATGATTAAAATTATTATTTTACAGTGCAGTAGTTATTTGTAAAAAAAATAAAGGTTACTACTTCACGGATTTCGCCTATCACGGGTTCTTTTTGGAACGTAACCCCCACGAAAAACGAGGGTTCACTGTATATCCTATATAACTATTCTAACACTATTCTAACCTAATTACGATATATTCTAATGCAGTATAATAATAATAATAATAGATGATATGACTGATATAATAACTGAACTTAACCACTAACTCTGATACAACCAACGCACACTCTACCTCTCACCAATACCAAACGCCAACTCAAAACCCTCGAAGTGCCGCAAGGTTCAAACCCTTTTTTATGCGATAGTGACGCTCAAAATGAATCAGTGACGTGTACACTGAATCCGAGGCCTCGTTTGTCATCAGTCACGTGATTTTTATGGAAACGATACAAGCCTCGAACCAACGCTTCATCTGGCTCGCCCCTTTTTGCTCGACACATGCTCTGAGGCCTCGCTTCAAACGCCACATCACTACTGAAGTGCAATTGCTTATTGTAGTTGTTTCTTTTTGCAGAATGTTTTAGTGTAGGGCCTACCTTGGATATTAATGGATCACTGCCGGTATGTCCGTCTCTTTCTTCATGGTACTACTGTGCCATGCTTTACCAGTAGTAATGAGTGTGTTTCTAAGCCCAGGTTAGCTGGATGAGCTCAAGCTCTTTGTCTCTCCCTGGAGCCAACAAGCATTGCCTGATCAATATGTATGGTTTGCCTCTTATGGCACACACTTCCTTGTAGTAGTACATGCCAGCTAATCAGTTCCTTTATGCATCATAGAATCTGTAAGCCTGGATTGGGGCCATCTGGTGTAGCCTTCCACAGCAGCGAACTCTGCTGCTGTTTTTGGACAGTGGGAGAAAGCCAGAGTACTCAGAAAGACATGGGAAGAACATGCTAACTCCACACAGAAAGGCCCCAGCTGGGATCGGAACCAGGAACCCTCTTGCTGTGAGGCGACAGTGAAAACCACACAAGCATGCAGCCCCATGAACCCTTTATTTCTCTTGCTAATTTGTAGCCCTCAGAGGACATTACAAAAAATGAGGGTCCAGATACCACAGTCTCAAAACTGCAGAAACATTGCACAGGACAGAGTAACAGGACAGTATGGATCTATTTGCTTTAGAAAATCTTTCAATTGAACAGATTTTCTTTTAGAAAATACATATTTCTTTATTAATTTCATATTTTCATTTTATGTGATCTTTGTGTTTTTACAGCTTTATTTTTTTTGGGGGACTTGTATTATTTCATAATTGTGACCAGTTAGTCTCTTTTTGTAATATATTCTGCATGTGGCTATGAGGATGGAAGACAGAGACTGCAGCAGTTTAGATTACCCTCAAACAGTCAGCCTTTATTTCTCAGCTTCTTTGTCCCTGCATTCACTGCTGCTACTCACTGCCGCCAGTTAAACAAAGAGGGTTGCCAATAATAAGGGAACCGAGCACAGAAGCAGGAACCGGCAAGAGCTTTTGAAATGAGTGCACAGTGGCCATGAAGATGGAATCAGTGTTTTAGACCAATTCAAAAGTAAAGATGGTTAAGTAAACCCATGGTATGAAGACATAATATAATTGTAGAGTTAAATTTCACAGTAAATATTGTGCTGTAAAGAAAATGAACACACATATGATGAAAGAAAATGACACAAGCTTTAATTGTAGCTCACCCGTTTTTTGTAAAGTTCACCTGAGAGTGCCTCATGAAAGGAATGAACTGAGGAATAGTCAAATTTTAATCACAAGGTTGATCTGGTATAGTTAGTAATATATACTATTTATATTTTCTGTACAGTATTTGATTTGCATGACAGTGAGGACTGGTTTTGTTCATTTTAAGGGGTATTTTTTTTCTCCTTTTTATTTATTTATTTATTTTTTTGTTGTTGTTCATGGTTCTTGTTAATCGCTTTTTCATATTTCTTGATTTGATGGAGAACTGTGAGTTTGTACTTCTGTAAAGAAAAGTTCAATAAATATATATTAAACATGAAAGGAATGAACTGCCATCTTAAGTGTAAAACTCTAAAGACATATAAGATAATATATGAGCAATTTAAAGGAGATGAAGAAAAGCAATAACCCCTCCAGCTTTTATTGGAAGTGGCAGATGGAATAAAACTACTGTGGATTATCAGATGAGCTGTAATGAACAAGAGGTAATGAAATTCACAATGGCTGTAGTCTTCGGTAATTTTAATTTTTTTTTCAATATATCATAACTAAATTATTATTCTCTTTACTTTACCACCTGCTTTGAATTGACTTCTAAAAAGGAGGAGATCCAATATAGCACAATGGCATAATGTTGCAGGACAGTTAGCAAATATGACATACATTAAATCAATGCTAAATTAAGTATTTGTTCTAACTTAATGGATGACAGAGAATCAATAAACACTGAATAAAGAAACTCTTTAAACAAAATATACTGTGTGTAATTGCCTTACTGTCGTTTTTGTTGCTTCTTTAATTATGAGTTTCTAGCTGGCAGAATTGGTAGCTCTTTGTTCTCTAAGTGGTAACACAGCAGAGTCTATCTACAATGAGTAAATGCACAGGGAGTTTCCCTGATCAAGCCTGCCAACTTTTCTCAGCCAACCCCAGTGGGTTATCAAAGCAGACACTTGGCAACCCATGTTCCAAAGCAAAGCATCTGCCCATTCATAGGCACTGGGGCTAATGTCAGACTCTATCATTCTTACGTTCAAAATGACCTTGGCATCAGCATGCACAGCAATAACTGATGCATAGGTTTTAAGCACAAGTGGGAGAAAATATAACTGCAAATCAATTTCAGATTCACCATAGGTCTTTGTGGCAGTCATTACTGCAGCAAAGTCACCTTCAGAGTGAGCAGAGTTGGCCATTACTTCCTTAAGAGGTGGGTTATTGATATTCTGCTCTCTCTGGACATGCTTGCTTGCACTGCAAGTTTTGGAATTGGGCCCCCAATTGAAAGATGCACATACAAAGACACCAATCAACTTTAACACATCAGGCATCTCTCTGTCGGTCTGTGTCTCACTTGAAGAATGAATATATCCCAAAGATAGATTGTGCCCAGAGAAAAAATCTATACAACAAATATAGAAACAGGATGTTATACAGTTATTGACTGTACTGATAGTCCATCTTGTTTTTTCAGTGTCCGATCCACAGTGCAGAAAAGTGGATTTTCCCATTGACCTCAGAAAACAGCCGTCAGAAAGAAAGCACTGCATAGATCCTGTTACGGCAAGATTTATTTTTATCTTTATCTATAGCTATCTATACTGACTAATGCAGAATTGACATAAGTGACACAACCATAGTTTGTCTGTGTGTAAACACTCATGGGTTTGAAGGAGTTTATAAAGAGGATTTCAAGTCTGAGATGAGCTTAGCAGAGTGTCTTCGGCTGAGCCCCTTTGTATCTCCCTGCACTCTGAGTGTTGTGTGTAGTGTTTTAAGTGCCTCACATCCAAGACTACACAACATGTGGCTTCTCCCCTCAACATCCATGTCTTACAGTAGTTTTAACTATTTTGCTTTTGGTAGTTTCCCCATAGAGTAAATAGTGTTTTGTTGCTATGTGTTTTAAATTAAAATGCCCTGTTGTGGTATTAAGGATGCAAGTGATTACCAAACAATTATTGCATGTAAAAAACAAAAAATTTACAGTATTTTAAAGAAGTCACACGTCATAAGCAAAATTTGTCATGATGTAGCCAGGATTTATTCAGCAGCAGTAAACTTACCCCTGGACTCCACCGGCTGAAACGTGGTTACTCAGGTTGATAGTGGCGACTGTCCTGCAAAAAATTGCACCCCTATTTATTTTTTTTAACAAAAGCCACATCAAGCTGCAAAGAACAGATGGGCCTGGACGGGGAGACGGACATGGGAACCGCATAGAGAATCTAGTCAGTTTTCAAAATGAAACCTCCTGTGTATAAATTGGTCATAATCTGCAGGATCAAGTATTAAGATGTTCAAACACATTACTTTGCACTGAGTCTTGCATTTATTTGCATTGCACAATTTTTTCCAATGTTTTGTTGTAAGACTTTGGACTTTCGGTGCTTGATGAGTTCTGACAGACACATCTGCCATTTCCATGACTGAAATGAAAATTGCTCCAAGTTCAAAAGTGAATTCTCAAAAAATCTCTCAAGTAATTCATATTCCTATCAGTACATGTCATATCAGGATGCAAAGAAAAGAAAAGAAAAATTAAAATCAATGTCATATCAAAAAATACATTTACAATTCCAGACTGATTAAACAGTTAAAGACATTATTAGAGATATAAGCTAGTAAATGTGGTTAATATGTCATCTTCTCCATGTTGAGTCTAAATGGGCCATGAGATCATAAGATTACTCAAAGGGATTTATCATAGTCATAGCACTGCTTATCGCCCGAGTCAACAGGTAGAGACATAGAACCAGAGCAGCTAGCAGCTGCAGACAGCACATAAATCACAGAGAAATAGCAGCAACTAAACCTTTCATATCAAGCTCCTTTAGAGCAGGAAAGAAAAGTAACTACATCAATTTAATTTGGTCATCCATACAGTAGAGAATAAATATATAGCCAATTAATGAAGAAGAAAGCAGTGGATGTACAGAGCTATCAACTTTTTAGTCTGAAAATTTGAGATGGGACAGAAACCGAGTAGTGTCAATTTTCACAAGCATGGGCTTTCACCTCTGTTTTGTTCATACTCCTGGGAGCCTAACTGAACAAAGGCAAAAAAAGAAGAAACTTTTGGTGAGATGCTAAATTCCAAACTGACCAGATACAGCCTGAGTTTGTTACAGTACATTAGTTTTACTGTGGTTACATCAGGTCCAACTTTTTACGAGCTCTGTCTGCCAGCAAAGGTAATCCTTGAACACTAGTGGCACGTTCATTTAAAGTGATACTCCGGAGTAGATTCAACCTGGGGTCATTTGAACCGTGATATCCAGCCAAGTAGCCCACCCGCAGTTTTTTCGATATTGGCTGAACATCAGCTGAGTTATCCCGAATAGCTTACAACAAAGCAAGGCTGCTCAATTTCTCCATTGATAAAATAACTTCACAACTCTACAACATAAAATTTCATAAAAAAAACATGTAGAATATAGCATATACTTTGTTGTCTACAGTAGTAGATCAACCCTCATCTTACTTTGAAGCTCCCTGAAGTGACGTCGACGCAGCTTTAGCTGCAGAGAAGCTATCAGGCTTGTGTTGATAATAATAAACTCCTGGACTATTTTCAAACTTCCAAATGCATCACTTTGTGAGTACAGACCATATTTGTACTACTGTAGAAGTTTGGTGTCATGGCATGTGATTTTAGTGTGGTAATTTTGGAGATACGGACCAGGATCCATTAACCCTTGTACTAAGCTATTCGGGATAACTCAGCTGATGTTCAGCCAATATCGAAAAAACTGCGGGTGGGCTACTTGGCTGGATATCACGGTTCAAATGACCCCAGGTTGAATCTACTCCGGAGTATCACTTTAACAGGAATTTTCTATCCGACAAAAAGGTCTAATTATTGCAAATAGCTTAGAATAGATTTAATAATTCACTCTTGAGCTGAGAAGAGATGATTAATCTTTGTGTTTTTCTTTGAGGGGGGATTAAAAAGAAACTTGGTCTGGTGAAAATTTAGAGGTCTGAAATAAAAATTGCCAACATATACCAACCACAAAGAGCTACTACTACAAGGCTTTGCTCTGATTCCCAGTGTAGCCCTGGTTAAAAACCATGCATTTAAGGCCCTTTAATATTTACAAAATATTTACAAGGTTGGTTTTATGTACACAGAAAATATAAGTGAGAAAATTGTATTATTGATTTTGTAAGTTTTATCCGAGTGATAATATATACATGCGGAGTGGTTACTGTTGTAATGTGAGAAATGGAAATATGGACAAAGCTTTTCTGGAAGGGACTTGTGTAATTGCATAAGTTTATTCTTGTTTGACCAATTATCTCATTAGTTTAAAGACTGTATTGAATTTCCTATCTATGAAAGTAGTTTAGGTTAACGAGGGACAAGTGAACTCAACAGAAAAAGAAAACAGGACAAAGAATGGGACGATGGGAAGAGAAAGGTAGAAAACCGCAGAAGAAGAAGGTGGAAGCTAATGGAGCCCGCTGCTAATGCTTGCAGATCTGCACAAGTAAACCTGCAACCGGTGGGTAAGATACCTGCAGAAGTGTTTTGTAGTGAAAAGCACGGAGGAAAAACCTGCGGCTGATCCGAGGAGGTGAGAGGAAAGCGTCAACATGGCGACGCTGGCTCCAGCTTGATAGAGGAGTAGTCCTGCAACTCGTGTGGCGGAGTTCTAAAAGAAATTGGACTCGCGAAGCATCCTTGACGGAGAGGACGTCGGTTGAGCGAGTTGGTTTATTGTTTAAAACGGGGAGAAGAGGATTGTTGCCGCGACATCGCACCCTAGCTTCATCAGGCCTGCAACAAAAAGCTTTAAAGCTGCAGTCGGCAGTCGGCAGGTTTTCAAAATTCCGAGTCTAAAGTCGGAAAATTCGAACTGATACAACTTTCAGGTCCCTCCCCCAACCTCCAACAAGCTCCGAATCGCCCCCCAAACCCCTCCATCTCTGTGGACGAGGTTGTGCACATGAGTTCACACCAGTGTGAGCGCACACAAGCTGGGGCAGACTCACGCTCAGCAGCGTGTGCACAAGCTGTGATTGACAGGTAGGATTCCTCCACCCTAACTTGATTGGTTAAAAACAGCCGGGAGCGCTCGGTTTTTGCAAGCATGATTACAGGCTTCAGAGGGAGCTACAGATTTCAGGATTTTTCCTAAACAGCCTATTTAAAATTCTAGTTCCAGAATCCCATGACAGTTCAAGCTAAAATGACTAAAAAAAAGTTGCCGACCGCAGCTTTAACCGGTACCGGACAGTGTGAGTGTGTGTGTGTGTGTGAGAGAGTATGGGCCCATGTGTGATATTGTGTATTTAGAACGGTATATTTCAGTGTATGGAGTTTTGTTAGTGACTGAAGTTGAATTCTGGTTATATTGAAACAATAGTTTAAGGAAATGTTTTTATTAAGAAAACACAAGGTTAAAGTGAGTAAAACATAAGGGACTGAATAGAAAAAAGTGCCTTATCGGCTTTATTTTATTTTGGGAAACATTTCATATGGGAGTTAATGACCAGAGGTCCGTTTCACGTAGTAGGTTTTGTGAAAACTCTGAGTAGGTTAACCCTGAAATGAGGGAAACCCTGAGTTTTCCGTTTCACAAAGGGAGGTAACTCAACCCCGAGAAAGAGGGGTAACTTTAGCCTGTTTCACAAAGAGAGGTAACTTAACCTCACGGTCAGTTACCGTAGCAACAGACTCTCTGAACCTAACCTGGTCGGGACCAGGTTTTATTCAAGAAACCTTGAGTTTCTCTCTGTCTCCGCCCTCTTTCAGCCACACACGCCATTTGATTTCCTCATTCATTCAGTCAGCAGAGCGAGTTCTTCTACTTCTAGAAGTCCTTTAGGCACAGTAGGAGGCGACTTTTTTCACGAACATGTCCTTTTGACAACGACCCCGTGGATGAAGGTGCAGCATTACTGCGCAGAGAAATAAATATTCGTCGGAGATGGTTATCAGACCGCGCATAGATTTTTGCATTTACAGACAATTATCTTTTTGAGCGGCACCATCAGAATGTGTTGGGACAAAAGAAAAAAAAGACATAAAAGACAAATAAATATTTGTATGAATAGGCTTAAAAAAGACATAGGCCTATAGGCCTATTATATTTTATAAAGGCATTCGTGTCTTGGGGGTGGACTCCCTCCAGGGATTCCCTCAGCCACTTCCCTCGGGTGGTGGCCACCACCCGTTTTACGGGCATCTGCCTTCTTTCTGTTGGCTCAGTAGAAGTCTGTGTTAGTTTAAATAGGCTTAATTATTTAACAGAACATGATATAGATGATGACTCTAAATTGTCCTTAGGAGTGAGTGTGAGTGTGCATGGTTGTTTGTCTCGTTTGTCTCTATGTGGCCCTGTGATGGACTGGCGGCCTGTCCAGGGTGTACCCCGCCTCTTGCCCATTGACCGCTGGGATAGGCTCCAGCCCGCCCGCGACCCGACTGACGGATTCAGCGGGATAGATGATGGATGGATGATATAGATGAGAAGACATAGTTTATTTGTGTGAAAACAGCATTATGTTGGGAATAAAATAACTGCACAGTCAAATAGCCACTTAATATTTACTTTATAGTATAAAACATGATCAAAATGAGGTACCTCCATGCCAAGGTTTCATGTTTGAACAATGTTTTTATATTTCATCTTAAACTGCTGCCAAGAGCGCTTCTCCCCTGCGGGATTGCACCTAAATGAATGGGTTACCATTCAAGCAGTTTCCCTGTAATATTATTGTGATTGCAAAGGACTACATTTAAACTTACACTTTTGCTGCTGCAACGGTGTTGCACTTATTTCTAAAAACGTATTGAAACTCGCCGTATGAGCGCATTAAGATTTCCAATTCGAGGTTGGTGAAAAACGTAGCCCCTCCTCTTCCCCGTTGCCAAGGTGACTCGTCGAATCGGGGCTCCATTGATGCTGGCTTTTTAAAGTTGTGGTGCACGTGCTAAACTCAAGGTGAACTTACTCAGAGTTGATTAACCTCACTCAAATCAGCGTTTCTGGAACCGAAAACTCAGGGTTTTCTATCTCAGAGTAGATCAACTCAGAGATCAGGAATAGACTCAGAGTTGGTTGAACCTGCTACGTGAAACGGACCCCTGGCTTTATATTTAAGTTTTTTGATAATTTTGGAGTCTGGTGTACACTCATTGGGAACTAAAGATTTATTTTCTCCAAGGTCTTATTAAAAGAAAATATTGAGTTAGCTGGTTGTCTGGAGTTATTTATGTTACTTCAAATGTGTGTATGGTAATTAGATGAGTAAGACTACTCAACATAGGTAAACCTGCGTGGTATATACCAGAACTTAACAAACCCAACTAGCCACCCCACCAGTGAGTTTAAGTTCTCCTTCCAGTTACTAGAGGAGAGAGCAGTGGGGTGCTACACTAGTAAGAATAGAAAAGGCAAGTGTGATGACAATGAATCATATTGAGTATGTGTGGCTGTAGCTCAGGAGGAAGGGCCGTCAGACGAATCCGGTTGACCATTTCGATTGCCAGTTTCCCCAGACCGCATGTCCTTGGGCAAAACACTGAACCCTGCATTGCCTCCAATGCATCCATTGAGAAAAGAGGACTGTGTAACCTGTAACGCTGTATCAACAAAGACATGCAGGGTATATATAATGAGGGACTCATGTTTGATTAGAACACAAGACAGAACATCCGATTTAATCTTACAAATCCAAAAGCTGTGGGCAATGAATTAAAAAACAAAAAGCATGTAATGGATTCCTGAACCCTCCAGCTCACACCTGACAGTATATTAACACGGTAAAATGTGACTTTTGAGGAATGTTCCCAGACATGGTGACAAAATGGCAAGTAAACATGTTAATCAGCAAATTAAAAAGAATATGCCATCAATGCATATGAAACATGTGTACAAAAAATTGGCAGCACCATGTTCTACACAGCCACAAACTTTTCATAACAGCTGTGTCTGAGTAAAATTTTCAACAAAAGGGTGAAAAAAGAGGAGAGAGAGATCTTAAATTTTTGCCTATACATGGGTGGTTCTATTTCATCCTTACTGACCGCCAGAGGCGGTGCTTTCAAGCACTGAATGATAAATCTCGCGCATGCGCAGGTCGAGTGTTTATACCAGCAAAGTCACTCGTGACCCTCTGCTGACCCCGGAGAACCTATATCATCCGGTAACATCAGCAGATAAGTTCCTTTTCCTTTTCATCTTCTCGCTCGCAGGTATTACCGCGTCTGCATTCGAGATGAATTTCCAAACCATAGTATTACTTCATTGTTCGCTGCTGGTGGTCTCGCGATGTTCCGTCGAAGCTGCGAGCAACTCGCCCTTCAGAGACCGCAACGAACTCCGCCGAGAGGTCTGTAACCTTTTTTTTCCTCGCCTGATGAAGTTTACTGCCAGCTGTTACAAGCGCCGGTCTAGGCAGCGGGCTCGCTCCTTCTCCCGGTGCTGTGCGCCGCATGTGAGTAACAGTTTGTTTATAGTTACGTTGTTGGTGAAGGCTAGGTGTTTGCTAGCCCTCTTCCGGCATCTGTAACCTGCCTATGTTAAGCGGCCAACTCGGTTGTGCCGGTTCTTTGAGTTTGTTGCTGCTATTGTTCTGCCCCTCTCCTGGTGGAAGGCGGCGTGTGCGCCCCCCGCTCCCAGCTCAGGTGGCCTATAGTGGTTGCCGGTGAAGGCACCGTTTGCGGCTCCCTCTCCCGGCATCCACCTATAGCTAATAGAACTTGCACTAGCCCCTCTCCCGGCGACGGCGGAGCGTGCGTCCCCCGCTCCCGGCACAGGTGGCCTATAGTGGTTGTCGGTGAAGGCACCGTTTGCAGCTCCCTCTCCCAGCATTTATCTATAGATAAGTAGAAAAATTTTCTTTTGAAAAAAAAAAAAAAAAAAAGAAAACATAACTAGCCCCTTTCCCGGGGCCTATAGTTGGTTGTCGGTGAAGGCACCATTTGCGGCTCCCTCTCCCAGCATTCATCTATAGCTAAGAAGAAGAAATATATATATATGAGCCGGTGGTCCCGACATGGATCACAACCACTCCTGCTCGGCCTGTATGGCTCCTCTACAGCTTGAGGATGGCCATGATCTGTGTCCTTCGTGCTGAGGCAGGGTCTCTCAGACGAGTCCTGCATGAATTGTGGTATCTTGCCTCATGCTGTCAGAGCTGCAAGGCTGGCCGAGGTAGAGTGCCTGTTGGGACCTCCCTTGTCTCCCCAGTTGACCCCTGACCAGCGGCTGGCCCCGTCTCGGTCTAGCCGACCACAGCGTCGGCCTGCTGGGACTGCAGGCCCCACCTCCGGGAAGAGGGCTAAGGGGTCCGGGCTCATTTAGAGTGGATCAGCTGACAGCGGAGCTTGACAGCATGAAGTCCCTCCTCCTGGCTCTCCAGCCTGGGGCTGGGGCAACCCAGCCAGGTGCCCTTGTTCCTCCGACGACCTCCTTCGGTCCGGAGGAGGATGTGTTTTCCATAGCAGCTTCGGCTACTATGTTTCAGGACTACGCGTCGGGCGTGCTCCTGGGAGACGAAGCCTCCCGTCCATCTGCAGCGGGCTCCCTTTCTTCAGCCCGTAGCTCTGTGGGTGGTAGTGAGGAATGCTCTATGGGAGCCGCCATTCGTACAGCTCTGGCCAGGCTGCAGCTGGACGTGCCGCAGACTCAGCCAGCTTCGACTGTCCTGTCCCTAGGATTCTGGAGTTCCTCCAGTCACTCCTGGATGACCCCCGCTACCCTGAGGGTGTATGTGGCGGCCATTTCCTCTCGGCATGCTCGAGTGGATAACGGCACGGTGGGGAGCCACAGGTTGGTGTCCCTTTTCCTGAAAGGTGCGCGGCGGTTGCGCCCCCCCACGAGTGCGGCGCACCCCGCCATGGGATCTGCACCTGGTGCTCGGCGCCCTGTGCGCGCCTCCCTTTGAACCCCTTGCTCAGGCAGGGCTGAGGTGGGTCTCCGCTAAGACTGCCTTTCTCCTCGCTATCGCATCAGCGAAGCGCGTCGGGGAGCTGCATGCTCTGTCGGTGAGCGACTCCTGCATGAGGTGGAACTCGGATGGCTCGGGGGTTTCCCTGTGGCCAAACTCCGCCTTTCTCCCGAAGGTGCTGTCTTCATCGAACCTCAATAGACCTATCCACCTGGCACAGTTTGTTCCCCCGGAGGGGGAGGACAGGTTACGCCTACTGTGCCCTGTGCGGGCTCTGAGAGCCTACGTGGCCGCGACTGCCGATATCAGGCAGTCGGACCAGCTCTTCCTCTGCTATGGTGGCCCTCGGAGGGGCTGTGCGCTCTCTAAACAGCGACTGTCCCACTGGGTGGTGGATCCCATCACCCAGGCATATGAGGGAAGTGGGTTCCCCCGCCAGCTGGGGTGAGCTGCCACTCCACCAGAGCTGTCTTGACATCATGGGCAGCCCTACGGGGCGTTCCCCTGGAGGACATATGCGAGGCAGCGTCATGGGCGTCACCGAGTACCTTCTCCAGGTTCTATCGAGTGAATGTTGCCACTCCCCACCCGTTGGCTGTGGTCCTGCTGCCCGACTCTGCTGCTTCCTCTCAGTAAAATGAGTAGGTGCTGGATTCCTCGTGACTTTGCTGGTATGAGTCATCCAGTGCTTGAAAGCACCGCCTCTGGCGGTCAGTAAGGATGAAATAGAACGAAAGTTACGTATGTAACTACGGTTCTATGAATCCTGGATGACCGCCAGAGCGTTCTGTCACTCAGAATCCTCGTGTACTCGCGAGAAGATTCTGTAGGAACTGATCTGCTGATGTTACCGGAAGATATAGGCTCTCCGGGATCTGCAGAGAGTCACAAGTGACTTTGTTGGTATAAACACTCGACCTGCGCATGCGCAAGATGTATTATTCAGTGCTTGAAAGCACCGCCTCTGGCGGTCATCCAGGATTCATAGAACCGTAGTTACACACGTAACTTTCGTTATGCACCCATGTGATGTTTGTAAATTAAAGTTTCAGTATAAAATGTTTAAAAACTTTAGAGCAGCAGGCACACTAGTTGCTACTTTAGTATATTGCATGGTCTCCCCAGACATTCAGCATATCTGTCTGTGTGTCTCCTATACTCTTTTTTTAATGCCTGAGAACATGAAAATAACTACTTTGAAATTCAATCTCAAGGAACTTTGTGAATCTGTTACAAAATTAATCAAAAAAATAAAAAAAATAATGAAAGTATGCATTTGGAGGTCAGGAGGGTTTGGGGGAGGAACCAAATATATGACAGCCAAGTAAGGGATCTTTGTTGTCCTGCTTATTGCTAAGGTTAAGGTATTATAATGTAATAGGTTATATTTACACACTGATATTTACATGGATTTTTTTTATAGGTGTTGGGTGTAATAATGCTATTGGTTAGGGTTAGGCATTAAGAACTGGTTTTCTCCACCAAGCAAGTTTGCAGGTCAGTTTTTCCAGATAAGTAGGCTTCAGTCTTATATTTTCATTCTGGGACAATTAATCTGTTGGAAACATAGAATTGCAGTTTCAAAATGTGCATTTTGTACAAATTACAGAGGTAAGCTTTTGTTTTTTTCTTTTTTTCTTTTCCTGTACCAGTAGTCAAATATTTGTATGTGCTACACATGGACTACTTGACCTGTACGTTTGTGGATTAACCCAAGAAATCAGAGATATAAGCTGTATTAACCATTTTCTATTTTTCTTCCATTCTAAAATCCAGGCAAGTGACTCCTTCGTAATAGCTCCCCAGTGTCAGAGGCACCGTCCCATGCTAGGCCAGCAATCTGTTTTAAATGAACTGTTTGTGTTCCTCTGACACATTTGGTGTTATTTTAATGGCCTGGAAACCACAGAGCAATATCGTAAAGGATTATTATACCTTTAAATCACCTTTGAGAACCAATTCGAGTGCATAGGAAATCCATTAATCATCTTTGCCAGCGTGCAGCTCAAATTAAAGACCAAACCTTGTACTCGCATGCACAGACAAGGAAAACACTGCTTTCCACATTGGGTTCTTTTTTTCATCCTCCAACATATATACTGTCATTGTTTCAACTATTTTTCGTCAAAAATCTCAAAACTGAAAGACTCTTTTACACTCTGAGGATGAAAAGCCATCACTTAGAAGAATGAAGTATGGTACACTCTGCTTTGAAGAATTATTTGGCCAGATTGTATTCAACTTAAACTTGAATCTGAAAATTGATGGAGGAGGAAAAAGTAATACTTATTTCTAATTTTACTTATTTCCCATTCATAAATTAATCAGCGCCCTGTGATTGACTGGCAATCTGTCCAGGGTGTACCCTGCCTCTTGCTCAATGACAGCTGGGATAGGCTCCAGCCCCCCCGCGACCCTAAATTGGATTAAGCGGGTATAGATGTCACGCCATGGGACTCTGTTTAAGTTTTATGTTTTAGTTATTATGTTTTAGGTCACGTTTTGGTTCTTAGTCCATGTTTAGTTTAGTCGTGTCTTAGTTTCCCTGCACTCTGTTAATTAAGTTCACTCACTTCACCTGTGTCTTTTCCTTCAGCTACACTCACTCTCCAAACACTCTCACTCCCTATTTAGTTTCCAGTCTCCCCTCTCAGTTTGCCGGATCTTTGTTGCCATTCCTACATGACCTACCTCCTATGCTTTCCGTTACTCTTGTTATTCCCATGTTCCACGTTGTTTTTGTAAAGCTGAGTATTTATTTATTTATTTATGCCATGTTGAGTCCTTTGTTTATTTTGTCACGTTTTGTTTTTTGAATCCGGCCAAGCCACGCCTTTTGTTATTTTTGTAAATAAATCTAGTTTTCCTTTCAAAGTCTGCATCCGTGTCCTCCATCCTCACAAACCCTGACAATAGAAAATGGATGGATGGATGGATGTGCACTTTATATTTTAAGGGATTTTCACCCAAGAGTGTTTTATTTTTTAGTTAAAATATTTGTTACCTTCACAGATGATTATACAAGTGCTCTCAGGCACAATATTTAGTATCTCACTACTTAAAAAATTAATTAGATTTTAATTTGCTCCCAAAAATGATCATTTGGAGAGACATCATATGAGCAAAGAGGCTGGATGTGAGACAGAACCAACCACAGTCAGCCAATCGATAAATCAGCCAAAAGGAACACCATGCCAACATCCCTTTAATTGCCTGATCTTCGCTGAATCATTCAGGTTTTGCCTAAGGCTTTAATGAGGTGTTGAATTTCACTGCAGGGATTGTAACACAGGCAATTAAAAGCCAGATGTAGCCAGACCCAGGTGAACTGAAAGACTGAGAACAGAAGACCGATAGAGAAAGTGTATTAGATATTATAACTGATGGACAGAACTAGGGTCCTAAACACACTGCTGCCGAAGCTTTTGATGAATATGCAAGCCCACAAGTGCAATAAACAATGTAATACCCACTTCTGTTAGATTTATTTCAAACTAACCATGGTTGCTGCCTCCATGAATATATTTAGAATCCATGCAAACCTTAGTTTCAGGGAGATACTTACCTTGTTCATGTTGACTTTAAAATTTCAAAGTTACCTAACACGATACATAGTGCTAACAGTGAGCTGCATTTGTCTGGGTATTAAGACTTCCAGGAGGATTATTCGGATTTGCCTCACATGCAGTACACAAGGGGATAGGAAATAAAAGGTGAAGTCGAACATTGTTAAAATAAGCTACTGTAAGCTTTCCTCAGGATTTCCCCTGAGGGTAACAAGAGGCTGAAAGCCTGCATGGCCAATGAAAAAGGGGGCTAGAATACAAATTAAGGTAGAGAGATTTAATTTACCTCAAAGATTTAAAAGAAAGTTGTTGTTTTGCTACCAACAAAAAGCAAAACCCACTCCTAAATTTAGACAATGGCACACAGTAAGAGAGAGAAGAAATGCTATGCTTCAAATGTCAAGTCGTAAATCTCAAGATGACATAGATTTATGAAAACGTGTTGCTTAAAACGTAATTGACATTGATTTTGTTTTCCTGAAACAGAAAAGGATATGATCAGTTTTATTAGCACGCTAACAAAATGTGTGATAAATGTATTGGACTTTGGCTCAAGGCTTTCTCAAAGAGGAGAGTTTTAAGGAAGGATTTTAAGGACTCTAAAGATTCGATAGGCCTGATTTCAGCGGGCAAAAAGTTCCATAAGATGGGGTCTCAAATGGAAAAGGACCAATTTGCGTTCATTACTAACTGTGATCTGGGAATAGTAAGATGGACACTATCCATGGATGTCAATGGCTGGGAAGAAACACACCAAGTCAAAAAGTCATTTTTGACCATTGAAAGTTGTAGTGGACGATGAATGCCCAAAGCAAGAGAAAAACTCTAGATTTTAAAACCATACAGTCATGAGAAAGAGCAGCAAGTTAGCTTTGGGCTCACACCAGAAACTGTGACAAAAGCAGTACATCAACTAACCCACAGTGTAACTACAAAGTTGAACAAACTATATGATAATTAAGACAACAAAGTTCCACAGAACAAACTTAAGCATTAAGTAACAACCACAGTATCAGGTCTTACGCTCATTGATTCCCGGAGGTGTAGCCATTGTGGAAAAGCTATCTTATGTTTTGTATGGTTTGACCTTTTTCCTTCTTCCATCTTGTCCTTTTCTTTCCTCCTATAAAAGAGCTTGATATGAAAAGTTTAGTTGCTGCTATTTCTGTCATTTATATGCTGTCTATGGCTGCTCTTGTTCTATGTCTCTGCAAAGACCTTTTGACTCGGGTGATGAGCAATTGATGCACTGACACATGATGAGATTAATTCGATTATGGCTAAAGTTGGATTATGCTCCTTATTTGAGCAAGGGAAATCATCCAAGTATATATCGCGGTGACTAAATGGAATCATAGGCACAAAGCATGTCATACCCCGGTATGATAGGTGGCGCTGTACCCGTTTCAACTATTGATAATAGAGCCACTCTTCACCAGAACAACAACAACAACAAACTCAGGCATTTCAAAAAGATGGCGAACGAAGATCAAGATGAGGCTACGTCCCTCTACATTTCGTTTGTGATGAGCTGGTGATTGCACAACGGCGCATTCTCCATCGCGTTGTTTCTTTCTGACGGCGCCGACAACAACAGTAATATCTTCTCCTTTGACTTCCGGGTCACGACCCCGGGAAAAAATCTCGAGCATGCGCAGAACTCAAAGTCCAATTCACCACGTGCTTCACCCGTCTATAAGCGCGTTTAGTGTGACTTTCAGCCGAGTTATCTTGGGGTCTTAATCCGACTGCGAGTAACCCGATCCGGTCCAATTTTTAGTCAAACTAAGGTGTACACATGAACTTAATAACTCAGTCTTATTGAAATTTAGCCATTTATCCGATTCATTCAGTGCCATGTATCCCAACTGGGTGCACTTAAGGGAAAGTAACAGAAAGAGGAGTTGGAAGGCCAATCCAATCACTGCGTTTAGTCCGGAAGCAATGATTTGCTGTCCTTTTTACATGTCAGTAAAGGACTTGGGAGCAAATTTATTTAACTGTTAGATTTTGGAGAAATTTTATTACATTCATCTGTGATCTAGAGCAGTTAGAAAGGATAAGATAATGTGACTTTAAGGTTTTAAAAGTGAGCAGGAAGATTTTAGAATTAATTTGAAAAGTGCTGTTGGTTCGATGAACTGTTGATAAAAACACTGTTATCATTAACAAATTAACAAGAGATGACTTTCTCCAAAACCTTAAGAACAATTATGAGATCAGTCCGGAGTTATTTAAAGATGAGGGGTACAAATTAGGTTTCTTAGGCAGTTTAGTATAATTCAGCCTGCATATGTGACATCATTTCATTTTTCTCCTGCTCTCATCCACCTCTTTCTTTCTTACTTCCCTCCTGCTGCCCACCGTTCTCAGTGAATTAAAAATGACACATTTTAAACTGTGGCCAATTTTGAAGATAACAGGGTTCACTGTGGGAAATCTTGAAGCAGCCTAGTAGAAACGATATCTAGAATACAGGACAAGGAGTTACTAAGGGAGAGACAGTGCTCTAATTCAGGAAAGGAAATCTATTAAAACTCTGTAAAAGAGGCTGAATTAACTCTGGGAATGTAAATTCTGCAAGAACCAAGCTGGATTTGGGCTCTGATATTGTCTCAATTAATTTGGAACATTTTAGACAGTTAACATTTATTTCAGAGGTGAATTTCTGAATTCAATAGCTTTTAAATGTGATGTTAAAGGCTCCTAGAAATTGCTCCTATATGAAGAATTTTTAGTTAGAATGAACTGATGTTAAAACAGCATTACTGCATTAACAGGGATATCCAATCATGACAATTGCATGAATTGGGGTGAAAGTATGACATGCTTGATGTGTCTTAAACCTTTGTGTTTGTTCTATTTGTTTGTTTTGCTACACAGTTTTTGTATCGAAAGTTATGTGACTAGTTGTCAAGTAATGTCAAAAAAGAAATACAGAAAATAGAAATGGTGATTGTAGGGATATATATATATATATCTCAGTCTTCTTGGTTTTTAACTCTGAATATTAAAATGTATTCAGAGCATTGATTTCTTCTTATTAATAGATGCTCTCTTTTACAATAAATCGTCCTGCAAAACAGTTGGAATTTATGGTCAGGCAAATTCCGAGTTGTTTTAATGGCACATGGCTAATGGGGCAGACTCAACACTGTCTATTATCAAGTAATCACAATTTGTTCCCCTTGTGTTTAACTGCATTGGGAGCTCTGGCTCTCTCCATCCAACAGGCAGAGGATTGTAATTAGAGCAGAGAAGTGTTACATGGATCTGTGAAAAACAAGGTAAGAGCTGTTGTGTCAGCACTCCATTAACTCTAAAGATGAAGAAACATTAAAGCCATAATGTGTAATATTTCACGTTGTCTATTAACAAATTTGAGTCTTATCATTCACAAGTATTACCTCAATCGTTATTAATTACCTCCATCACAAAAGTGCAGTGTTCTTATATTCTTTATATTCAGCATACGAATGTACATAAGAGTGTTACACTCCAATGAATGTCTCCATGTTGCTCCGCCATTTTAAAACTACGGGATTTGTAGAAGGACATGTCATTCTACAAATCCCGTAGTTTTAAAATGGCGGAGCGACATGGAGACATTCATTGTCCGTGAAATATTACACATTATAGCTTTAACGTAATCACCATCTGCTGTTGTAGATTTGTACTAAACCAATACCAGAGCATGCATAATGAAAGAAAAGGGCGTCATATTCCACCTTTTAAAATAAATCAAAGCATGCTTAACCAGAATTTAATTTATTAAATGCATATGAACTTTTAGTTATCTCAACATTACAATAAATTTGAACTATCTATACATTAATCGTAGCACTTTTCAGGCATTTTTTTCATCAGTCTGTTAAAAACAACAGCATCAATAAGCCATAATTGAAATGTTGCATTACCCACAGTGGTGTCTTAAGCCCTATTTGGACGGGACTAGTTTAATGGGGGGACCTGGGGTAAAGTAATAATAACCGGGAAATCTAGTCCCGTCCGAACGCGCCATGTCAGTAAAGATAGCGGAGTATGTCGGTAAACTTTGCCGAGAATTCTACCTCCTGTGAAACGGTCCGGAGTATCTACCATAGGTAATACTAATCCCGTGCGAATGCGACCTTCGGTAATAAGTACGGAATATATCGTCACATCCTTTTTAAAGAGAGAAACAATTAGGTGTAAAATAGAAAATGACACTTAAGTTTCGTTGTGCAATCCTTTTTTTAAACTATACTTTACATTCAGGTAAAATAAGTATCCTGAGCAAAACCTTTGGTGAACAGTACTTTACATTAAGGTCAAAAATGAATAAATCTTCTGTTCTGTTATACTGTACAATACGTTTTAGTAATAGGCCTACTTATCATTCAGGTAAACAAACAAAAAAGTCTTCTGCGTTTGTATACAATAATTTTGGAGCAGAATGCTTTATATTCAAGAAAACTCCTCCCATGTTAGATGAATATTACAGGGATTTCTTGTCCCGTCCGAATTGGTCATTTCTTCTCCCTGGCGTCGTCTGGTTAACCAACATTACCACACGTCCCCCCATTGAACTAGTCCCGTCCGAATAGGGCTTTAGAGAGCCAGGTATGTGTAAATTGAAAATATAGCGTACAATTGGACTGTACATTAAAGGTCCCATGGCATGAAATTTTCACTTTTTAAGGTTGTTTAACATTAATATGAGTTCCTCTAGCCTGCCTGCGGTCCCCCAGTGTCTAAAAATGACGATAGACCTAAACCATGCACTGGAAATTATTCTCTGCCTTTGGAAATGTGACCATGCAGAAGGCCTGATCGAGAAAGCCGCCGCTTATGACGTGTGCCCGCTTATGACGTAGAGGTTGTTTCCACCCAGAGCCAATAAACTGCCTTTCCCCGCCCACAGCTCTTTGGCCAGCTCATTGTAAAATCAGTTGAAAGTCTGCGCAACGCCATCTTGATTTTTCTGCGTAGGATATCTAACACACCATGGCTGATCGAAAGCATAACATTTGCTCTGTACATGGATGTACAACGGATCTAAAAAATCTTTTTAAAGCTCCTGCATCAGAACCCCTAAAGAGCCAGTGGTCAGATTTTGTTTTTTCTGGGAAAGTGACAAAAGAACAGAAGAGATTTGTGTATGTGTGCGCCAAACATTTCACGGAGGATTGTTTCCAAAACTTGGGCCAATACCGAGCTGGCCTTGCCAATCGTCTTAAAATGAACCCTGGATCAGTACCAACTCTCTTTGGCCCAACTACAGACCTCGGACAAGTAAGTAATTTAACGCTCTATAATTGTCTTGCTTTTATGTATGTACAGTATAGTTAAATAGCTTGTTACCACAAGAAAGTGTCCTGAAAGTATCGTTAGCTCTGCAGCTAATAGCTAATGCAGCTACTGTCGCTAATGTAACATTAAATAGCATGAGGTATGCGAGTGGACACCTCATTTACTGTAACGCCAGTGTTGTGTACTTATTTGTTGTTTTGATAGCCGTCCTGCTGTTGGTGTTATGGCGCGCACGATATCTGCCTTTCCCCTGATTAAAATGACTAGCACTACGTCCATCTTTGCAAACCAGAGCAATCAGCTGAGAATGTCAAAATCGCGATTAGCGATTAGCATAGGGCTAAGTCTTCAAACTTGCATTTGGAAGATATACAAAGTAATAACTTGTACTAATTTGACCTTGTTGTATCTACACAGGCCAGCACATCAAGTGCTTTTATTCAGCTGCCTCTCTCAAGAGATGTTGCCTGCCAGACAGACCAACTGGAAACACATACTGTAGCCACACAGCTATCCTTTAGGACTTTGAAGGCCCACATCAGAAGTGAAGGTATTTTGACCCTGTATTTATTTTGCTTGAGAAAACAACAGAACAAAACTTTACTAAAGACCAGTGTTATATTTTGCATGTCTTACTAATGATCGCAAGAAAAATTATTACAATGCGTTGGATGCAGCCTGAGCCTCATACAGTGGCTCAATGGAGACAGAGGTGTAATCAAGTCCAAGTGATGGAAAATATGACTGCCATCCTACAGTTAAAATTACCCCTTTTCCTTAGGAGATGGACACCTGTCATTCTTTATATTGGTTAAGCATATAATTGTATAAGACGAATGTAACATAAGCTTGCAATCAAGGTGAACCTTTTTTTTTTCTAATGTATTTTTATTTTAATTTTTAATTTTATTTGTATATGTGTGTTTTATGTATAATATTGTTATTATTATTATTTGTCTGTTTCTGTGTGGTGTGTTTGTTTGTATTGCCTATACGTTATTGGCAATAAAGTAAAAAAAAAGAAAGAAGTGAAGGTATGTTCTAGCCACCTTCAATAAGATGAGATTAACTTTATTGTCCCACATGTGAAATTGGGTTAGAAGAGTGCTGTCACTGTATGAATACATCATATGTCATACACATGTATGACTTGACATATCAAACAAACATACATCCTGACGGTACAATGGTGATATTTGTTGCAGGTGTCCAGGCAACTGTCTCCTGCAAAGACTTTGGTGTTGGGACGTCCAATGTAGACCCTTTGTTCCTGTCATCAACACCAGTAAAGAGACCATCCAAAAGACCTCGATTGGATCTTGAGGAGGAGCAGGAAGATGATGCATTGGAGGGAAGCTCTTTAGTGGATACCCCAAAGGGACAGGATTCCACTTATGACCCTGCAGACTCTGTCACAGCGTCCGAAAACTCTACACTGAGGCTGTAAGTTATCATTATCTGTGTGTGAGTGTGAAGAAAATGTAGGGATTGTGAGAACTTTCATAATTTTTTTTTAATTGTATGGCATTCCAACATGAAGGATTGGTCTCAGCGAGACTGTTGTTGTTTATAGCATTACTTTTAGGATTATTTATGTGCATACAGATTATTCATCCGGCTTCAAGGAGTGTGCTGGTTTAAAGTACTGTCCAGATGAAAGCTCAATCTGATCAACTCAAAATGTGTTTTGCTTTCTTTGTGGTTTTATATAGAGAGGAGTCCTCCACTTCCACACACATCAAGAAGTACATAGTGTACGAGAACTGCATCATGCAGTTGTTTAATGCATGTCCGGTCTGCACACGGGCATGTGATGTGAAGACTCAAAGGCTGGGGACATTCCTGTCTGTAAAGCAGCGGTGTCCCCACTGCACATTTAGAAGACAATGGAATAGCCAGCCTATCCTGGGTAGCACGCCAGCTGGAAACCTGCACCTTTCTGCCGCTGTGTACCTGAGTGGTGCATCTTTCATACAAATAGAAAAGGTAAAGTATGTGCAACTGTAGATACCGTAACTGAAATACTTGTATTTATATCAAATTACATGTATTATTTCTCCCCTCCACACCCAGGTCTTCAAGGCAATGAAGCTGGAGTTGTTTCGGTATGAAACATTTCGCCGGCATGCCAGAGCCTTCATTGAACCTGCAGTTATTCACCACTGGAAAGTCACACAGGATGTGAATCTGCAGCGGCTTACTCGGGAGGAAAAAGTCATACTCGGTGGTGACATGAGGGCTGATTCTCCAGGTATTGTTACTTGACTGAAGTATTGTATTTTGTACAGTGATATTGTTTGAAGTTCAAAGGAATGACAGCAGGCAGGGGGTGGTTTTATCAAGGTCTTTAGCTCCAACTATCTGTAGCCAAAGGCCAGCAATCAGAGTGTAATAGTGCTGGCTCTGAGACACACAAAAGCCAGGGACCAGGTCTGATGGCTCTAAGCAGTGTGTTGTTATGTGAAGTTATGAATTGCACCTAAATATAAGAATACATAATATGTATTGAATAGTGATTCCAAGTGTCATTATTTAAACCCAATTTTTAACAGGTCACTCTGCAAAATATGGGAGTTACACCATGATGGATCTCCAAACTAACACCGTTGTGGACATTCAGTTGGTCCAGGTGAGTTGTTGAAATTGACTCTGTAAAGGGGTTATTTGTTGTAATTTAAAAATCAAGGTCCATAATACATTGTCTACTAATGTGTTTTTTTTCTGTGGTGACAGAGCAACGAGGTTGGTGGTAGCTGCTATATGGAGAAAGAGGGCCTGACGAGGAGTCTGGCCTTGCTCGAGTCGCGTGACGTCAACCTGGATTGCATTGTCACCGATCGTCATCCTCAAGTTCAAAAGTTCCTCAGGGAGAGAAACATCACCCAGTACTACGATGTGTGGCACTTCGCAAAAGGTAACTATTCAGGTTTTCAGGTAACCTAAAGTACTTATGGCATCTGAGGTGGAAAAGACGCTGGCGTTCACCAGTGAATCAACATGTTTGGTCAAAGTCAGATGTTCAGAAATATCAACACCAAGATCTACTCTTTCCACCTCAGAGTCGTTAATCTGGACTGGTTGGTAGACTTTCTGCTGATATTGCCTGAAATCTATATATATCTCCTTAGTCTTGGTAACAATAGGAGTAGGTTGTTGTCTTGGCAACAGTTTGAAAGTCTATCTACCTCATTCAAGTAAGCCTGCTCATTGTTCTTAGAAATTAGGTCAACTACTGCTGTGTCATCAGAAAAAATTGACAGCAGTGATGTTGGACAGTCAAATGCTGACATTATGAGTCAATATTATCAAATGCTTTGAAATTGTTTTTGAATTGCTACAGCATAGTTGTCACTCTTACTCTTTACTAAGTGGAATGTTGTTTGCTTTCATTTTAGGAATTTCAAAGAAACTGGAAGTCCTATGTAAGATGAAAGACTGTGAGAAACTGAACAAGTGGATGAAAAGCATCAACAACCACATATACTGGACTGCAGCTAATTCAACCTCAGGGCCAGAGAGAATTGCCAAGTGGAACGCGATCCTCAACCATGTGCAAGATATCCACACGCATGAGAATCCTCTTTACCCCAAGTGTGAGCATGCAATCCGCACAACAACGGACAAAAAGAAATGGCTCCAAGCAGGTATCTCAACCAATATGCAGGCAAAATGTTAAAACAGCAAACAGACAAGCAAACAACGAGGTCATTGCTGTGATATTTGTTACTGTATTATTTTCTAATAAGATATTTTGTTATTGTTTGCAGCAACTCCAGCTTTCTACAAGTTGGAGTCTCTGCTGACAAAGAAAAGAACGCTGAAGGATGTGGAAAAACTGAGCCCCCACCACCAAACGTCATCTTTGGAGGCTTTCCATGCAGTCATCCTTCGTTTTGCTCCAAAAAATGTAGTGTTTCCCTTTATTGGAATGCTGTGCAGGTAAAACAAATCTTTACTCAATACTTTTAGGAATTTTAGTTTAAAATATCTGTCAATATGAACAAATATTTTTATCTTGTACTTCCAGACTCTACCTGGCTGCTATGCATTTCAATGAAAATGCGGATCGACCACAGGCCGAAACGGAGGAAGGTGTACCCCTCTTTAAACTCTCCTTTCCAAAGTCTCGGAAGGGAGAGTGCAGAGCTAAACCAGTAAAGACGAAGGCGACCTTTGGTAATGGTTCAAATCAATTAAAATGACACATTGTTTGGAATTTTAACATTTATTTCTCTCGAAGAAAAATGGATTACATACAAATGCACAGTAAAAACAAAACTCAACCAATTAAATGGAGATATTGCTTGTGCTTTATGATACAGGTTATGTTTCTGACATGATGGACCTAATCTTCGATGAAGTCTTTTTTAACCCGACACCATACAACGATGCGCTGTTGGCCATCTCTGTCCCAGAAAACTTATCAGCGCAGTATGAGAGGCCGGACAAGGAGGAGGTCATTGCCAGCTTTGTGTCAAGGTTCAAACAGGGGGCGGTTTAAACCCAACATAGTGGCCTTCCTCATCAGGAAACTCCGAGCGGATGCGCAGGACCACACAGGCTGGAATTACAACCCGGATTCTGCGTCCCAAGAAGCCCCAGCACCAGCTCACAAAACTGCGACAGGACAGATACCTGTAGCGACTGAACAATTGATTCAGAAATTTTAGATATTAAATTCTGAATGTATCATTGTGTGTGTGAAAAAATAATTCTATGCACCAATGGATCATATTCGGTCTGTTTTGTGTCCCCCCCCCACCCCATCCCACGCTGTACAAAAATAAATAAATTATTGGAATACAAAGTCAAAACTCTAAACTTCTGTTATTAACTTATCTAACAATGCACAATTTACCGGTGTATTTCTCTGAACTGTAGAGGACCATAGTCTGCTCTGTATATTTGGCTGGCATTTTGAAGTGAGTAGACATTTAGGCAGACAGGCTCCAATCCAGGATGGTCTACCATGCATGGGAGCTGTTCTTCGACCTCCCGAAGTCGTGTAGTAACCTTTTTTAGAATTAGAAACGGTAAGTGACATTTATTAGCAAAATTAGTTGCCGAAAGAAGAGAAATTATTTTCCAGTGAGGTGGTGAGAATGTTACCTGTGGTATCTCAAGGCAGCAAATATTCTCCACTTCTGTGGGCATAGTTGCACATTTTCCACAATGGCACCTATGTAAAAAATGTAGGTGGATATAAACAACATAAAAAGATATAATGGCTTGTTAGTGTCTAGCTTGTGGCTGTTGAGTAAGTAAACATCAAATGTGCTCTGGAGTAAATCAAATATTATTTTTCATACGGTGAACATTTATCTTCAGGAATAAATCATGAGTAATGTGCAACATGATTTACATGGATGTGAAGGCTGCATAGCTCTTTTTTATGACAAAGATTACTGATATAACTAGACATACAACTACTTCAGCATAGGTAGCTAAGCCCACATGATAATATCTGTAACAACACATAAGCAAAACAAACTAAATTAACGGCGAAATACTTAACTAACCATTCAGAGACGTCCTGCTGTAGTCGCTGATTTTCAACTTCTTCAACTTCTTCTCCATCTGGATCAGACTCTGGGTCAAATTGAAAAGCTTGAACGACTGCTGTTCTACGTGCCATAGCGATTCACAACGCATTTGCGCATGGTACCAAGGGCGGAAGTAAGGCCACACCCCCACCCTCCGCTTTGCCCCGTCTTTCTCCTCCTAATTTGCATTTAAAGCTGCAGGCCCTAAACAGCTCATTCTGAGGATCCTAAGAAAAACTCATTTTGGGACTGGCTGTAATTCTGCACCAAGGCAGAATGTTGCCTATATACAGTATAATACAGTATAAGGGGACCACTAAAGCCTCTAAAAATATATAAAAGCCTCCATTTATTTTCATGTCATAGGATCTTTAAGTGAGGTATAATGCATGAGGTCAGTTTTCCTAGCATTTCATATTGCCATAACAATTCCTATTAGACTGACACACACTGTGTCAAGTACAATGGGGATGAATGGGATCAACTGAAAATGCTGCTTTTCTACATGCTTAAGCTTGTTGAACTAGTGGTGTAATGAAAGATGTTTCTTGGCTTTTTTCATGTATGGTGAAAAACATAGATGTTGTCAACTAAAGGAGAGCATTACAGTTTTGCTTCCATTTGGTTTACTGTCTCTAAAACTGCCCCTTTACTCCTATATGTAAGAAAGAAAGAAGTGGTTGCAAATGAGATGGAAAACATCAGTAGGTTTTCCAAATCCCCCCTTTTCTCATTCATTTGGCTCAGGTGCATAACTGCCAGAAAAAAAAGTATAGTGGAAATGATTTGACAGTCAGTTGGATTCTGATGAAAATTCCAGTGAGAATAGTCCACCATGTATGATCATCAAATCTAGACACTTACTTTTGCCTGCTTATCTATTAATACTTGCATTTTTGATTTTTAGATAAATTGACTGCCTATAATTGGAAAAGAATGGCATCTCTTTAGGTTCAAACCTGTGACCCATTGCTCAAAGGTACAAAGTAGTCTGGCAACCTCACACCTGCCCAGAGGAGGCCCATTTTGACCTCCATGTGCCTTTTACCAGGTGGGTGTCATTTCTATTCTATCAAGTGCAATGAAATTGCTTTGAGTGTTAGGGTGTCACCATGAACAAGTAAAAAGGAAATGTCGGAGTCATCTAATCTTTAACCTCTTAATTTATGTGTACTGAAGCAGTGTATTACTTAACTAAATTAACATGAAATTAAATCGTGATGCAGTAATTCTGTTTTATGTACACTGTGGCTGCAAGGCTCTCAGGCAATGGCCAACATTTCTTTGCCTTCAGATTCCATCAGCTGATTAGGAATTTCATTTACAAACAATTCTGTAAACAGAAGTACTGACAGGCAGCCATTACTTCTGAGCCACGTCACATGAAAATGATTGAAAGGTGTAAAGGATTTACCTTTTAGCTTTTTTAAAAATACAATGTCGAGCAATTTACCTTTTGCAGTAAACAATTATCCCATAGTCCCATAAAACCTAAACTTTTCAACAAAATTGAACTCATCTTCAATAAAGAGTACGTTTGTTTTACAAAGGGCTGAAACAAATGTACTTGGGGAAAAAATGCTTCAAGTTTCTCCTCTATAAAATCAATATTGCCTCTCTAAATCACGACTGGACCGTCCGGTTTGATTAAATTGTTTGCAGATGGCCAACGGCAGACTGTGTGAGCTTGACAGAACTTGGCAAAATAGACCACAACACAGAGGCAGGTCGGCAAAGGTCTGAATGCATTTACTGTAATTAATTATTATTCAATATGGGCAGATGAGTAAAAAAAAAAAAGTTCAGATAATAATCCAGATCTAGGCTTAGAGGCAGACGTCAAAAATCAGGCAAGGACCACTGTGGAGGCACTGCTCAAATTTGACAGAGAGCGGATGTTGAAACAGCAGTACATATTCTTAGGAAACCAGTGAGGGACTTGGAAGCAGCTGAGTAGAGAGTCAAGGGAGATAATAATTAAACTTATGGGAAAGCAAGGCAAATGGAAGCAGGTGGTTTGAGAGTTAAGCCAGATATTTTCACAAAGGGGAAGACGAAAGAGCGGTCTGAGAGCTTCAGAAATAGTATTGTTAAGGAAATTAACTGCAACTCTAAATGCAATGGGGCATTCACCCAAAATTTTTAAATCCACCTATTATCCAGTTCAGTTCATTTCATACCAATTAATTCCAATTCAGTCTAATTTCACACATTTCAATCAAACACTTTAGACCGTTGCTTTGATACCAAAGAATTTAAACATTAAGACATGCCTCATATTGCATGATAAACCAAGTTAACCAAACGTCGGTTTTTGTTCAAATTGCGCAACCCTACCACCTGTAGTAGTGGTGGATCGAGCTAACATTGTTGTTCAAATATTACTGTCCAACTTAAAAAAAGGTAAAACTGGTGATGAGAATTTACCTTTTATTTCTGCTGAAACTGTCCAGGAGACAGTTTCATACGAAACCATATCAAATGAGAAGTAGATTACATGTCCTTTGGAAAATAGAATGCATAAGGAATCATACTGGGGTGCTGATTTTTGCTAACACAAATGCACTACAACTACAGATTTATTATTTTTTTGTGTCACTGTTTACATTCCACTTCCTCTGGTAGCTTTTTGATTTACATCCTCAGATGCTTTCAAAATGGCAGTGGTGTTGGAATATAACGTGTTACCTTCAAAAGTGACAGCATATCACACAAAGTAGTGATGTGCTGCTCAGGTTATTTCTTTAACATATCTGTCAGCCTGCTCGGCAGAGTAAAATGAGTTTTGAGCTATAGTTGAAATAAAATACTTTTTTATCTCAACATCATTCTCATTTAGTTTTCTGATTTGGTGATGGCAGGTGACTGTAGTGGAAGGAATCTAATTGAAAATTACACTTTGTCCTTTTGGATAAACTTAACTAATTTGTCTTAAGTTTAACTTGAATTTGACCAAACTGCAGTTGAACACATTGCTCTCACCTATTATTATAATATGTTTTTTACTGTATTTATCTGATCTGGGTTATATTCACTACATGTGCAAATATGCAGAAGCATTCAGCTCTGCCATCTCATTTGCAGGGTTTTCCTCAATTCTGATCCCCTATTCTCATGTATATAGTACATAGTCATAAAATGTTGGAGCAATTGTACTTATGTTTTAAAGCAAAGACTTCTTATTTGTAATTTATTATGCCAGCTGTGCAAAACAGAATGTTCCGATCCAAAAGAGTTACTGTCCCACAACTTACTGCAATGCATATCTAATTTATTAAGAACTAAACAAAAAAAACTTCAGAGGGACTGAGGGAAAGTTTCTTCTGCTTTCCTCTCCCTCTTTTCTGCAGGGGTGTGCTTGTGAAACAAGTTGCTCAACAGCTGTTCTTCTTTGTCTGCAGTCGCTTGTGTGCTGCTTCACTTAGATTATCCCTTGTTCGTTCATGTTATCTTCATCCCAACCCACCTCATATAACCACAGTATCCCACAACTAGACATGCCCTATTTCACTTCTCTTTTCTTTTAATACATTTTCACCTTTCCCCTAGTGTCAGTTTTTCTCCTCCTAAATTGCTTTGTCTTTTCTCTCCTTATGTTGCCTTTTAATCCTCATTTTTGCCTGCTCTGCATCAACCTGTGCCTTTATTTTTAAAGTCCACCTCTCAACTCTCACTGTCTAATAACTTAGTAATGGGAGAGTTGGTCTGCAGATCCCCAAGCTATCAGCTTTTATGGCTCTAATTGTTTCTTCTGTGCTGTTACTTGTAGGACTGCTGTCAAGTGAATACAAATTGACCGCAGAAGGCAGCAACATTGAGCACCAATGCAAGACTAATCTCAGACATTCTCAGTGGATGCAGAGTCAAAAGAGGAAGCTAATAGCATGGCACTTGTAGTGGTGTGGGTGAGCTTGAGGACAAAAAAAAAATAAAACAGCAGAATAGCTAAATCATTTGAGGTCTTTATTATCTAATAATTCAGCCTGTTTATGTGACATACTTCATCTCATTCTTCTCCTGCTGCCCACCATTCTCTTATTGTCACCATTTCTAATGGTAAGGGATTAACATTTAATATATTCCCCTGTCAAGGATTATGGAACAGGTGACACATTTTCATTTGGAGCACGCTTCATCAAAAAGTAGGCACACAAACACGGCAGCCTGCAGATTTTGATCTAGGATTAGTGTAAATAAAGAAAATCACAAATCATACAAACAATTACATTCGATGCAAGCTGGTTTTTTCTTTCTTTTTTTTTTTTTTACCTCAACTGGATTAAACTATTTCCCAGTGATTCATTTGAGCATGTTTACATTTCAAAATATAGCTGCTGTCTCCATCAAGCAGCCGTCAGTACATACTGCTTTCAACAGATGTAAGACAAAATGTCAATTCATTGCTAAAAAAGGTGACCACAGAATAACTTGAACATGTCCACGTGATGTATAGCATAAATCCGACTGGCAGAGGGCTTAGCTGAATGACAAAGCATATTATCATCCCATTTGCTCTGCGTTCGTGTCCTTAACTCTCCAGCAGTCTCAGCTCATCAGTGGTGTCAGATTGTATAAAAGAGCCCAGCAGCCTCATGACACCATAAGTGTGGGTTTCACTGCTAGCTATATGGTAGATAACCATGCCACAACAAAACGAGCTGAAGCGCCACTTTCTGCAGGCCAAAGGCTAATTGGTTAGGCCTTCAGCCTGTGTCAGTGAATGGCAGAGTTCGAGGATAATCACACGCTATCAAACAGCCTCCAATTACTGAAACTGAGCCATCGTAATAATATTAGCTAAATGGAATGCATATTTTTTTACCTTATCCTTTCCTTTCTTTTTTTTGTATTTCCACATTTCTTTCTCAGACAATTATTTGAGTAATCTCCATCATTTACTCCTATCGTTAAATGTTTATTTCAGATTGATACAGAAAATCATACTCAGAAAGACCATGGCTGTATTGAAGCTGTGGATGGTATAGGATGGTTACTCTACCCGTTTTATCTCCCTTACTTTTAAACAATGCATTCTTACTGTCCGGTCCCCAACAAGGACAAGATTTGAGTTGATAAAAATGTTGATAGACACCACTCTGTTTTCCACAGTTACAACCACTAGCAAAATATATTAAATCCTGACACGTGAAGGCTGTTCATTCAGCTGTTTCATTATTTAGAGGAGAAAAAAGACAAAATCAATTCACAGATGTGACACAAAGCAATTTCATTGAATAGCTGAAGTTTCAACTGATTAGCCCAGTTTATCAAACAATGTTTTGATTTGCATACATTTCTGAGTAGACCTATGAATTGGATCATTTGACAAACAAGGTCTGTCGGGGTGTGCAAAATGCCCCCATAATCTATACACAAAGTAGCGCATAATTGTAAAGTGGAAAGAAAATTATTCATGGTGTCCAAAATTACTAACAAAAAGTGAGTGACAAGTTAAACTAAAACGTGTGGCATGCATTTGTGTTCACCCCCTCTACTCTGGAGACAGGTCAGGGATAAAGTTGTGGAGAAGTTTAAAACAAGGTTAGGTTATAAAAACATATCCCAAGCTTTGAACATCTCACAGAGCACTGTTCAATACATCATCCGAAAATGGAAGGAGTATGGCACAACTGTCAACCTGTATACACCGCCATCCACGTAAACTGGCAGACCAGCCAAGGAGAGCATTAATCAGAGAAGCAACCAAGAGGCCAATGGTAACTCTGGTGGAGCTGCAGAGATCGACAGCTCAGGTGGGAGAATCTGTCCACAGGACAACTATAAGTTGTGCACTCAACAAATCTGGCTTTCATGGAAGAGTAACAAAAAGAAAGCCATTATTGAACGAAAGCCATAAGAAGTCCCGTTCTCAGTTTGGTATAAGTCATGTAGGGGACACAGCAAACATGTGAAAGAAGATGCTTTGGTCAGATGAGAACAAAACCTTTTGGCCTACATGCAAAGCGCTACGTGTGGCGGAAACCTAACACTGCACATCAAACTGAACACACCAGCCCCACTATGAAACATGGTGGTAGCAGCATCGTGCTGTGGGGAAGCTTTTCTTCAGGACAGGGAAGCTGGTCAGAGTTGATCGGAAGATGGGTGACGCTGAATACAGACCAATCCTGGAAGAAAACCTGTTCGAGACTGCAGAAGACTTGGGATTGGGGCGGAGGTTCACATTCCAGCAGGACAATGATCCTAAACATACAGCTAGAGCTACAGTGGAATGGTTTAGATCAAAGCATATTCACGTGGTAGAATGGCCCAGTCAAAGTCCAGATCTAAAGACTACTGAGAATATGTGGCAAGACTTGGAAAGTGCTGTTCACAGAAGCTCTCCGTCCAATCTGACAGAACTGGAGCTTTTTTGCAAAAAAATGTGATGTGCAAAGCTTGTAGTAACATGCTCCAAAAGACTTGCAGCTGTAATTGCAGCAAAAGGTGGTTCAACAAAGTATCGATGCAAAGGGGGGCGAATACAAATGCATGCCACAGATTTTTAATTGTTAAAAATGTTGAACACCATGTATCATTTTCCTTCCACTTCACAACGATGTGCTACTTTGTGTTGGTCTGTCACAAACTCACAATGAAATATATTTAAGCTCATGCAATGTAACAAAATGTGGAAAAGTTCAAGGGATATAAATACTTTTTCAAAGGCACTGTATCTCTTGATCAGATCTGAGTGTTAAAGACCAGTATGAAATTGAATAAAGGAGAAATAGTGTGCCAGCATTTGTCTGTAAAGGCCTAATGTGTGCTTGTAACAGATGAGGAGTGTGTGTTTTAATGAGCCTGTAGCCATTTGCATGTAAAATGTGCACGAGGCACAAAGTTTTTAGTGCATGTGTTACCTCTCAGACACCATGCTGGTGTATTAAATCCTAAAATCCAAACTCTGGTACATTTATCGAACCTATGCGCCACCTGAAACAATAGCTGCCACCCTCCCACCAAACACAGGATTTGCCTCCATCAGTGCAGATTTATCAAGACTCAAGCTGTAATGCTGGGAGATTAGAGAGAGGTTTGGGGATTCAACCATGAACCTTCCTGCTGGGCAGGCAGGTGACTTTGCCTACGTGGCTTTGGTTCGGCCAAATCGACAGAAGTGGATGTCTGTGTAGATTAATGTTTGTAAGAGGCTGTGTTTACTGTTTTACTAACGGAAGCGAGAGAGTTTGATCGTAATCAATGTTTTGCAAAAACAATGTTCGGGACTGACTTTATTATGATCCTCAGGATCCATAGGCTGTTTTTAGTGTATGCCCACATTTAGCAAGCATATGAATGTGAACATTTTTATAAAAGTAATTTATTGAAACAAATTTGCTCTCAAATCTGCTCCAAATCATATATTGAAACCATTTTTTTTCTTTTTCAGTTTTGCATGAGACACCTGTCCTCTAAACTTATACATGTATCTCTTTTGACATGACAAAGCTGACACCAGCCTTTTAACCCCTTAAGCCCAAGGCTTTTAAAAAAAATAGAAAATAAGAAAATTTAAAGGAAAACCTGAAAAACAAATTTCAAATGAAGTCAGTCACAGTTTCACAACTGCATGGCCAACAACCTTAGGCTCTTTGGATTAGAGAATTTCTAAAATATCATTAGGTTTCCTTGGACTTATCACCACACCAGAGTGAAAATTGAAAATTTCAAGCAAAACTGCCAGAGTGATACTGCAAATTAAAGATCATATGACAAACTCATAAGGCTGGATGTACGGTTTGTGTACATGCCTGTGGAAATTGATTGGGACAAATTCATATTGATTGTGGAAATTCATATAGTCCTATAAACAATATCATTGCAGTCAGCTGAGGCGATGCTTCCCATGTATGTGCATGTAACTGCTCTCTGGTACAGTGCAGAGGTATGGATAGAGGCAATTCTCCTACAAAGTCTCTCCTCGTCCGTTTGGTATGTTGTTTATCTGAATAGAAATCAACCAGGCACGTGCGTTGTAAGTGTTTTAGACTACGCCATCACAAATATTTGGGATGCATGAAGTCAGCTGCAGAGGGACACAATGGACTCGCATGGTGAGGACGACAAAATTACGTCACATAGGCCTCACGGCTGATTGTACGTGGAAACTGTTAACAGCTCTTAATAATGTGTCAGTGATACTGGAAACATCCAACAATAACATTTGCAGTGGTTGTTTTTTGATGATGAATAAAACTAGTCCAATTACAAGGGACTTCGTGACAAAAGAAAGCTTCAATTTGAGCAGCAAGAACCAATACTGAGCTGCTTCTCTTTTAGCTTGATTAGCTATTCATCCATCCATCCATCCATTTTCTATACACGCTGAATCCGTTTGTCGGTTCGCAGGGGGGCTGGAGCCTATCCCAGCGGTCATCGGGCCAGAGGCAGGGTACAGCCTGGACAAATCACCAGTCCATCACAGGCCCACACAGAGACAAACGAGACAAACAACCACACACGCTCACACGCACTCCTGAGGACAATTTTAGAGTCACCAATTAACCGAACATGCATGTTTTTGGACAGTGGGAGGAAGCCGGAGTACCCGTAGAGAACCCACCCATACACGGGAAGAACATGCAAACTCCACACAGAAAGACTGGGATTGATTAGCTATTCTTTGGTCAAAATTCCACTTTGACAGTATTGTGTGTCTCCTGTTTTCATTGAATAATCAGTGAGATTACAATGCCAGAAAAAAAACACACACATAATTTAATATTCTAGAATTCTAAACTACCCCCGCTCCAGCCCCCCCGCGACCCGACCGACGGATTCAGCAGATATAGAAAATGGATGGATGTAATTCTAAACTGTGAATTAAGTTGCCAATTTAATTTTTATTGGCTGTGATCATGTTACTTCATATTTCACATAAAAAATATGACAGAAAAGTAGTTCCAAAGTTTATGTCACAACCAAAGTCAGACTAGAGCTTTGACAGAGTACCTTCTCTGTTTTCACATTCAGGGGGAATATATCCAGTTACTCTTTGCCCGTGTGCAAACTCAATAACTTTTCTCCAGTCACTGCCAGCAGCATAAAGATATGGCCTGGTGAGGTACAACAGTTGTTGCTAGGGTGCATTGGAAGAGGCAGAGATCAGTTGCACTTTGGTGTGACAGGCATCAGGTGTTAAAAGCTTTACTGCATCGACATCAGAAGTGTAATTTAGAATATACTTAACTGTTTAAGTTACTCTTTCAAAGATTAAAAAGATTTATCTTGACCACCTGTCAACTCAAAAATCTACACTCATCTGTACTGTTGAATTTTAAGTTGAATGAGTTTAAATCTCTTTATTTTTTATTTAAAAAGCATATCAGAACAAAATGCCTATGAACACGATTAAATAGAAATACAACTATCGTAAACACAGTATCATTAGGTTTTTCATCATATGTTTTCACTGCAGTTGTTTGTTTTTCTTTTAATGAAAATATACCATTGAGTTCTTAATACCAACACAATAACAGAGTCAAGAGACCTTTTTATTAGCAGTTTGTTTATTTCTAAAAGTTACTTGCGAAAGGCTTGGTGGACATCTGTTGGATTGAGCAGGGGGTCACAAGCATTCTGCCAGTGCAAATAGAATATGAGCTCTCTGATTTGTCTGGCTCTCAGTCTAGTATCAAACGGATTTGGCAACCATGTATTGTCTTGTGGATGATGACTTAAGTGCACTCAGGTACAGAACATTAACTTGATGTGAATGCTGGCCTGTGGGAGTGATCATACAGACACATTGCAGCACACATCACCCCTATCTAATCTGGAAATGCCTTTAGATATTGCATTTACAGCAGCCTTTTTACACCATTAAAATTCCTTTGTTCCATAATATTGACTCGTCTCTTTGTACTTTTATGTAGCTGTGGGCATGCTTCTAAGTATTTTGCGTACACAGTTTACAGTTGCCAGTTGTCTTTTCCACATAATTTGTCATTTCAATCTTATTGTGATGACAATTAAGAATCTTAGGTATTAAGTATCCTTCATAATGCTGTTATTTAAGTGATGGACCACCTGTTGTGTCAAACCTGATATTTTTTTCTGTAATGTGGCTTTTAAAATGTTTATTGTTTTACTGAAACTGCTAGCTGGATATTATTTGAAATTTCACATTCACATATTTCCCTTGAATCTTGATTATATACCTTAATTATACGTATCCAGGTTTTTTTTTTTTAAATGCTAAATTCTGACCTGTCATTTGCATTTAAATGTCCAATTTTAAAAGCAGTTTCTGCTTCCCAGTTGTCAAAATGATGCTTGCGCATCCTCTTCCGTCTCTTTCTTGCTCCTCCCAAGCACAATGAGGGAGAGGAACATGGACAAATTGTGACAAAGGAGTCGCAGAAGTAAAGCCATTTCTGTTCAGTGACATTCCAAGGCTGATACAACTGACCATATCCCCTTCACAGACGATGCATCACCTGTCACGGGAATGCTTTTTTGTTATTTTGTTTTGCTTAAATAACATCTAAATCAAATGTGACAGAAATAGAAAAGAACAGAGTGTTTGTCCAAACTAAAATACAGTTTTATATATTTAAACTTGAAAAAAAAAAAGAATCTCGTTTTTTTTTTTAAGGTTATGGCCAGAGTAGTTTACATTTACAATCACAGCAAGAGAGGGAAAAAATGCAAGAATTGCAAGAATATTAAAATGAATGTTTGGCATTGGAATATATTGAAGAGTTGTAGATGATAAAGTTTTGTGTTTCTTATTTTCATTTCATTTCTAATCATTTAAGCCAAATGATTGCAGGTTGAACCTTTTTCCAGGTTCAATGAAGATCTGGATGGGTCTGCAGAATGAAACTCAAACACAACACATCTTTACATGTCATACATGAACAACTTTTAAAATTAATTTTGATTGACAAATAACAGCTCACTGAAAAACTACCAATACCAATTATTTTAATTTGAAATGCCTCACCTTTAGAAGTCATGGTTGTGAGCTGTCCACAAAAGAGCATTAGTTTCCTCTTATAGGTAAATTTGTATTGAAATAATATTTTCCGCATTAATCTTCATGATCTTCAGCTGTGGTGTAGAGTTGACACTATGGGAGAAGAACGCGTGAATATCATGAATTATACGGGGTGTTTTTCCATTTTGCTAACCTTACCAGCTTCTATTGCTCACATCATAGTTCCTCTCAGGCAGGGTGTGAAGGGGAAGGATGAAAGGAAGGATGCACATATATTTCTTTGTTCTAAGCTCCACCAGAAGACCTCTCTCTTCACTCCTCATCGCCTTGAAACCGTCATAGGCCTAAAGAAGATCCAAAGCACCACAACTTTCCCTCATTAGGAGAACCTTTTGGTGTAAAAAAAAAAAAAAACTCCATACACTTATTTAATTGATTTTGTGGGTCAGAGCACTAAAAGTTTTTATAAAGCAAAGTTTTGTAACTAGTTATGATCCTTGATCCTAGATATTTGCACCCCAAAGAGTTCCTGGTTAAATTCCAAATACCCATATACAGGTGGTCAGAGTAGGACTTTTAGCAAGTGGATGAGTGCATGATGAGTGGATGAAAGCACCGAAACCTTTCTCTTGCATTGCCTTCTCCAATAGTAACAAATGAAAAGGTGACTGTCATGAAAGTAGAAAGAGATATTGTGATTCAGCTTAAAAGAACATGCAACTTACTTAGAAGACCAACAATCCCAAGTTATGCCCTGAAAAGGGCCCTAATGTCTCTGTCAAGCTCTGGACCTCTAAATCATTCAGGATTCTGCTGCAGGCACTGCCCCAAGGCGTTTTGTATGAGCCAGGAAACAGAACATATCGTTAAACGTTAATGCACTAGCTGAGTGCAACAATTCATTTTATTATCTCACAGGTTTGCTTTAGACAGATGGATAAAAAAGGTCCCTTTTGCCACATGAGGTACTGCATGTCATCATAGCCATATACAGCTGTTACAGTGAGTGCCTGCTTATGTATGCATCTTACACATTAAACAAGGAATAGGCCATATAATCAGTCCATACAGATATTCTCACAGATGAGACATTGCTTGGTAAAACAAATAGAGAGTCAAGAGATGACATTGTTGATCCAACTGTTACTGTGAATATCCTATCAATCCAAAAGGAGCTATATACCTCCAAGGCTATTTTGCCATAAAGGGTCCTTAACCTTTGTGCTAAGTGCCTGGTATGATCAGCACTCACCAAACATGCTTTGAAATTGTCTTTTGAATCCCTGGAAAACATATCACTATGGAGGGAAACAGTAGAACACAATGGAGCACCATTTTGTTTATGCATCTTGAGACACCTCTTGCAGGCTAATTGCATCATCAGCATTCTGCGCACTGATACTCCCACAAGAGTGATATGTCACTCAAAATAGTTCACGAGCTTTGATACCGAACTGTAACAAGCGTGTGCCCAGGATCAAGGCTATTTTGTCTCATTCTTCACTTGAAGAAGCCGGGATGATAGTAATGGTTGTGTACTAAGATTGTTACCGTGTGTCATAGCACACGCTCACAGCCACAATCATTATCATCATCCTCACACAGGAAGGCGATGTCAAAACATCAGCTACCCTGAACCACAGATAACTAATCAGAATAAATATTTTGGCAGGAAGACTTTGGTATTGGCATCGTTGAGGGGAATTAAAGTTTGTAAAAGATGCAGACAGAGAGATGAGGTGAAAAGCAAAAGATCTTTTAGGCAGTTTTTCAACCCTCAGAGAAATCACAATAGAGCCATCTAGTCTGGTAGTAACACAAAGTGGATTATAATATGTTGTGAGTTAGATTGTTATGCAGAAAATATAACTAAGTACACTACAGTAGCACTTCTCACTTGTAACTTTTGAAATTAGTTCTTCATGCGCGTATATTTATTACATGCGAATCGCAAAGTTCAACTGATCACTGATCTATGTGATAAAAGGCAGTAACATTCTTTCATATTATATAATAGTTCAGAAAAACTATTTGTGTTTACAGAAGTAATTGGCACTATTTTACTCTAATTAACAAAAAATATCCAAGTTACAGATGTGAAAAATTATTATGGGCTTAAACTGCAGATTTAATTTGAATTTGTTAACAAATAATAGCTCCTAAAGAAAAAAAAAAGTTTTTTCATGCACAATTATGGGCCACTTATTTTAACAATAACATGTATAACTAAAGGTAGAAACATATCATGAATGTGTTAAGCCTGATTTAACCCACAATTAGGTCTTGATGAGATTTCTACTTACCTTCTCCATATGAGAAGTGACTTTAACCTAGTGACTTTATATGGAACTTATCCAGAGAACTGTGGGTATAAGTTGTTTTTAACCTAATACTATGCATTGATATGAGGCCTCATTGTTTTTGTTGTAATTTCTACTGTTAAAGTACTGTCAAAAATATTTTATGGATCCTGGAACCAGACTAAATCAATTAAACAACAATCGATCTTCAGCAGCACCATTGATTTTGTTTTAGGCTTGGGCAGCATATTGTTTAGTGATAACATCAATAATAACTCTGTTACTGTGAGGATTTAAATCATGAAATGCATTCTTTCATTCTTGCTCTAAAAGGGGGGTAGATGTGTGTTTTAAAACAAACAGAATATAGTCAAAGTCTGAAGGAAACGTAACTCTCCTTAAAACACACTTCAGGTTTAAAAGATATATCGGCATTTCACATGTCAGACAAGTTAAAAATGATGTCACCATACTAGGGGTGTCAGGCTGTGTTGGTGTTACTTGTCCATTTCTACAATGTCCCACTGAGACATTGATGCAAAAGACAGGTGACATTGTTTAAAAAAAATTCTTATTTGAAACACACACACACACACACACACACACACACAGAAAAACCAACACATGGACTGCACATCTCCACATTGTCAGTACAACAGCTACCTATGTTAAGAATGAGAAAAAATGTCATTTCAGCATTGCGTAGACTAGGGATTTATTTGCTTCATATTGTCATTTTTTAAAAACATAATTAGCAAATGTTTAACATCAGAATTACGCACTTAGAATGTAACATTTGATTGCTGATTCATTTGTTGATGAAATGGTCACGACCAGACATACGAGAGGCAGGGTACATCTTGGACAGGTCGCCGGTCCATCACAGTAGGTATATATACACCTGTAAATAATACTTGTGTTTTGCATGGCAACGTAATGGAAGTGGTTTTCATTACTGAGCAGAAATGGTGCGATAGTGCAGTACTGAAGAGTGCGGTTGGCAACATAAAGAACATAGGGATGATCCTTTTTGGAGTCTTGTTCATCTTATCACTAACAGTATAAAACATAGAATCAACATCTAAGCCAAGGCTAGACTTCAAAATCTTTACTTAAAACATCAACTTGCCTAAAAGTAACACTAGGGAATGTGTGAAACTTAAAACTATGTGCTTCTGAGTCGTTTTGAAGTACACTAATCTTTGTTATCCTCATTCTTGGGCCTTAAAACTGCCCATGAGTGCCTGGGGGCTGAGATACTGCAGTTCAGAACATTGAATTCCTGCCCGGCACCACACTATTCTGCTGTAAGATATCATATCATGCACCAACAACAATACACTTTTTTCACAATGAATAAAGCTTGACAAAAAGACACTTTCACCACACCAAATAGTAAGAAAAAAAACACATAGTGGGACAGTTTTTTTTTTTATCTCTTACTGAGTGAGTGCTTGGCTCCGACTCCTTTAGTTGTACATTTAAGACTTGGATATCTATATGTCTAATGAACCATCTAATTGTCTATCATAGAATCAAAGTTTCTAATTTGAATGCAAATTGGCGAAACTGGTCAAAGTTCAGACAGGAGGCAGAGTTTAGATTTTACAAGAATGTAGAAGACTGACTGAAGAAAAATTACAGAGAAGAATTTTTTTTCATTCACTGGTCAAAATTCTCATCAGACCTCCCAATTGATATGTTAATTGATCTTGTAGTGACTATTAATGCAGGGCAAGATATTCATGAAATCTGAGAGGAATATTCATGGGGCAATAAAAATTTAAATGGCTGTTACCTCCTTCGGCTAGTTTGGAAGACTTGAATGCATTGTCTCATTATTTGCTACATTTCATATGATAATACATTAGTTAGTTCTACTCATGGTAAAATTAAGGGTCAACTTCATTTTCAAAAAAGGTGGGTATCTTTTACTTAATTCTTAGCGAGACACAAAGGTCACCAGAGAACCAGCATCATCTCTGAAGCCAAGAAGGAAATGTGTAGACAAAGACAAAAATAAAAATCCATTAAATGCAGCTGATACAAAGAAACTTCAAATAAAATTTTTAATATGTCTTTCCATACAGTATTAAGTGTAAAGTATAAGTATAAACTTCCTCAGTTACTCAACTGTCACCAGTGTGCAAAATAACATATATTTATAGTTGCAAAGATCCATGACCGATTAGAAAAAGAAGCGATCAAAAGTAGTTGAGGAAATTCCTGCCTTTGTTTTGCCTTTTAGAAATTGTTACTTTAATTTACAGAAGAAACCTGAAAGAACTGCTTGTAATTTTCTCCCATTTTCACTGTGTTGACTGAATGTATATATATATATATTTTTAGATATTTCCCTGTGAGTTGCTCAAATTAAAGTTTACAAAAAGCCTGTAAAGACATACCTAAAAAGACTCCAATCATAGAGTCTTCTGTTTCTGTTACAATCTGTTTCTTGATGTTAATTAAAAACTTTACTTTATCATTACAGCTCATTAAGTCTAGATAAGTGGGCAAAAAGTGTATATCTTATCCATTTATTCCAAATATTTTTTTTTGCTGTGAAGCCACACATTTAGTTCTAACTGCATTCAGTGGGTTATATTAATCATAATCTGTGAGTCCAAACTCCAAAAATTAAATTAAAACTCTAAGTTAATTCTTTTTCTGTTTGGGATTTCATATAGTAAGCACTTGTCTTGATGCTGAAAACTGGGAAGTGTACCCCTCTCCTCATAAATTAAAAAGGGAATTGATAAAAAACTGCATTGATAAGCAGCATCAATAATTGGTATTGACAATATTTTATCAAATCTCAATCACAGCAATGATCTCTACACATATGACAAAGGTTCTCATACAGCTTGCTTGCACAATCTTCCAACCTTATAAAGACTATCCCCCATTTCTATTGTCACTCTACAGTCACTTTAAAAAGTGATCACTGTCTGGATCCCTTTCAGGAACTACTGAATTTCTAAGACATTATTATGCAGCTCATTATCAATACTTAGGGTCATCCAGTTCTTTGCTAGCAGGCTAATACACATTTTGCTGATGTAGGTCCAGATTCAATGTAATGATGGTAAAGCTCAGTTACAGTATGTTGCTGGTCAATTATAGGCCCATCCCATCCCAACAAATGGACCCAAAGGGCTAAAGCTCCAAAGCATAATCTTAACAAGCAAAACTTTAAAGTTGCTAAGTGCTGTATTTTAGTCATAACTGAACATCCCTTTGCTGAAGTCTTAACCTAATTTAGCTGACTGTATGTGTGAGTCTAGTATATGGTAATATCAAATATTCTCCCTTACAGTGCTGGATCACATTGTGAACCCCTACAAACACACAGCTATCGCAGCCAAACTGCACAAAGTAAAATGGCTTTGATGCATAGAAAGCTTGACTTGTCAAGACCGTGCTGTCTTGTAATTGCAGCCCCACACACACACTTTAGCTAACAGCTGATATATCCACTTACCACACACTCTGTCTTCCTAGTTGCTATACAGAAAAATTTTTTGAATTCTGCTTCATTCTACTGGTGTTGAAACCCCTCAGAAATAACAAATCTCGGTATGTATCTTCCCATTTTGTGTTCATGCTCAGCGTCTTTCGGACATCCCCTCTGACAATGAAGATAAAGGCAAAGTGAGGATAGAAAGCCATTTATTTGCAAGAGAAGCCAATAATAGATATGGAACCTGAGGTGACAAAAAGCAAAAGAAAGGATTCTCACAAAAGCCTTGCCAGAGAGGCGTGTGTACAGAAATTAAGTGAGTTTAAGAAGCAAAGGAGGTTTAAAGAAAGTGGGAGAAGAGGACAGATGGGAGGATGATAGCAGCTGAAATAAAGGCCAACCATGCAGTCCTTTAATACAAGGCACAAATGGATCTGCCTTTTATCCTGGCAATGCACACACCATCCATAAAGCCCTGTCAAACCAAAGAGTGTTGCTCATTTATGCTGCAAACATACACATCCAGACACACAAACAGATGGTGAGCTCATTTATGCTGCTGTTTATTACCATTATCACCAGACGAGAGACAGCGAGCAAAAGCCAGGCTGTATTTTGCTCCGTAATGCCCATCATCATCGTCTGAGTCTCAGGTGTTTATCAGGCTGTCACTTCGGAGGAGGCCCAGCGGGCATCCCAAGACGCCTTCCTTCATCATCCCTCGTCTAGTCCCACTTAATCTCATGCACTCCTTTGTTGTTTGTAACACTTTTTTTGTTTCTCATGGCTATTTTGCCCCTTTTCCCCCTCTTCTTTCAAGTCAGTCAGACATTGTCTTCCCTACATTCTGCATCTTTTTCTTTGTTTACTGTCTTTAGCGCCCCACTTGGGCGTTGGCCCTATCAGTTCACCTTCATTTGCTAAGATTTTAGTTTACGGATCTATTTCCTGAGCTTTTCTATGAAACTTTAAAAAGTGAAATTGAGCTGCTTAAGCATTTAATGATCTCAGAATTTTTTTTTGTTCCCCCTGAATCACTCCCCGGTACATTTTTATCTCTCAGGTAAAACATGGGTCTAATTTAGGTATTGCGCTTATCAAAATTCAGCTATGGGGCCATTTTGGTGCCTATTACTTTGAAAGGTAATTACTGCTTGTGATAATTATGTTAATAGACAATTAAGAGAGACTAACGTTATCATGGTATAACTGGGGATTGACTGAGCCTTCTGCATTGCCAGCTATTAGCAGAAAAGGCTTGAGATGGTGTACGTTTGACTGTTTTGAATTACTGATACATTCAGTATTGGAATACAGAGTTTATGCTTGTTTAATAAGGTTTTGGGGTTTTTTCGGGACAAATAGACACAAATAACTTTCTTGTGTAGAAATAATAACTTGAGCCCTATAAAAGTTCACCATAATTGAGGAATTTCCCATACTGAAAAAGTAGGAATTCTGACTTTCTTTTTCTATTTCCAACCTCCCAGTTCATGTCATGTTCACTGATTTATTATTTTTTTTTTATCTGAAAAGTTTTATTGAGTTTGTTGAAACCTTGCAAAATCCTAAAACTCTACTCCAAATACTTTCCTCGGTTTATTGGATCTGACCATTTTTCCCTCTCTAATTATTTTTTTTTCCACTGGATTGGGTAGAAATATGTGCCAAAAATGTTAGCAAGACCTGTTGTGTGACTTACCATATTTTACTTAAGTGAGATATTAACGAAACCTTACGTTCTGGCAGAACAGACCTAAGGTATTGACATGGAATGAAGCTGTACCCATTCTGTTCTTACAGGTCTCAACAAGTCCTCCAACTGAAATGGTAGCATGTTGTTTTTTAATTACCTTGAATACGACTCGTGATGGCGTCCTGAAGAGTACCACACCAACAAGCGACTGGAGGGACTTTTGACTCATATGTACGTTTTCACATCAGAACAGATGTCATTCTCAAGTCTTCTGTTTAAAATACCATGGAGTCCTCATAAGGAGGGAGGGGATGGTGTATTATGGGCACCAGTTTTGTTAAGTATATTCATGTCCCTAAATTCATCTGTTGAGGTTATCTTTCTAACTTCAAAGTGCCTCCATATTTATTCTTTCTCTCAAGGTGTCAATTGTTCACCTTCCACCTTTTTTATTTTAATGTGTTAACTTTTCCCTGCTATTTCTTTTTGGTCCCCCCCCCATATTGTCATCAAAGTTTCAGGCACAGTTATATTTCCTCTGCCATCTTTAATTGTTTTCTTTTACTCCTTCCCTTCATTTGTTTCCTTCTCTTGGTTCTATTCAATTTTTCATAAAAAAAATTTCCATTGTATTCCAGATAATTGTCAGGGTGGGGTGGGGAAGGTAGGACACGGATGCGGACTTCAAAAAGAAAGCTTGGTTTATTAAAGCAAAACAAAGAACAAAAGGCGCGGCTGAGCCGGATTCAGAAACTTAAACAGTGGAATCAAAAAACATAAACAGGACTATGACCAAAAACAAAAGACTAAGCATGGCATGGATAAATACTTAATAGAAAGTGACTTCGTGGCATTGCATGAGGGGTTGAAAAATCAGGCGCAGGGTAAGGATGGCAAATATGGCAAAGATCCGGCAAACTGAGAGGGGAGACTGGAAACTAAATAGGGAGTGAGAGTGATTGGAGAGTGAGTGCAGCTGAGGGGAAAAACACAGGTGGAGTGAGTGAAACTAATGAACTGGTAAGTGTAGGGAAACTAAAACATGGCAAAACTAAAAACTAAACATGGACTGTAAAACTAAGACATGATCTAAGAACCAAAACATAACCTAAAACATAAAACACAAGTCCTGTGGCATGACAATAATCATGCAGTTGATCTCATCTTCATCTAAAGTTTTAGCATTTCCATATACTACTATATATCTCCCACCCTCTAATACTCTATTACATTCCCCACTGTTTCCATCTGTTGTTTCTCCTTGTTTTTTCACTTGCTTCCATCTCTGTGGGACCCAAAAAGCCCATGAGGAAATGAAGTATTTGCTGCCAGAGCCTCTTATTTCACTTTTTTCTCCACTATTTCCTTTATGCTCGCTCAGTCCCAGCAGTCTCAGACTGTTTCTTTTTTCCTTCTATGTCCCCCATCTGTATCCCTGCTCTCTCCCTTTACTCCCCTTCCCTCTTCGTTCTAATATTCTCATGGGTGCATGTGGTAGAGGATGACGTTTTGCTTTGATTGTCACATGGCCACAGGCATGCCCGGGGCACAGTAGCTATGGAGCTTCAGTCTGCTGGATGTAGTGGTAAATAATCCCGATTGGGGAGAGAGACGATCAGGGAAGAAGGAAGGAAGGGAGTGGAGGTGTGTGTATGTTGGAATTATGAGTATGTGTGGATGGGGATTTTATCACCCATCTCCTGGATGAGTGATTCATATTTTTGGCAGTATGACAGATTAATGTCCACAAATTTAGATATATCAGTACACGTATTTTGACATTCATATTTTAGGTGCTTAAGTGAGTGTTGACTTGAATCTACTAACTATGGCATTGAAAACATTGATTGTGTTTGAGTACTACGATACATGAAAGTAATTAAACTCAACATGCATTTTGTAGAAATGATCTAGACTGCGGCTTGAGAGCTCTGAAATGGTAATGAAGCTTTCCTAAAAGTACAACATTGTTGTGCTGATCCTAAAAATATGACATTGTTGTGCTGATTGATATTCACAACAGTGCTGGTTATATCTGACAAACAAATGTTTTATTTATCAATGACAAGCAAACAGAACTCTCCTAACTTTAATGAAATGGCTGGAAGACCTAAAGGAAGGAAATTTTCTGCTTGAAAGTGTAGTGCCTGACACTTAACAGAGGTTCAGAAGGGCATCAGGTTCAGTGTGTCCAGATAGGAGATGAAAAATGGTCAAACATAAACATTTGGAGAAAAACACATTCCTTAGTTAAGCGCATCCAGGGAAAAGGCACACCAGAGATATAGATACCTTACATCCTGACTATTGTGCCCACCCGAGGATGCGCAGCATCTACAGAATTACCATATGGGAAGCGTTTACCCTACATAAGGAGAGAAGCACCCACAGTGTGAGAGAGATTGCAGGGGACTTTTGGGCTTTGAAGATCTCTCCAGATTTGATGCATCAATCTGTAATTCTGATACGGGCCCTGGTGGCTAATAAAATATTTCTGTGTTTGACCAAGTGTGTGTCAGCAGAGTTCTTCCTGTACCATCTACACATCGGCTGTTTGAAGGTGACCATCTCTTATACACCCTCAAAAGTATATTCACAGGTTAGCCTAGCTACTACCTTTTTCAGTAATTTTTTTTTTTAAAAGACATAATGGGGGTTTACCATCACTGTCTAAATCAAGGGAGAACATGAGATCTCTAGACCATGTTACAAACAGCAGAACTCGGTTGTTTCTGCTGCTTCAGAAATGATGAATGAAAGTTGTAAGATATGAATTCTTTGCAGAAAATCAGTCACACAGAACAGAATTCCTCTTTAGTCAAAGCTGCTATGAACTGTACATAACTAAAGTGTGTTTTCCAAAACTAAGTTAAACCACTCTCGAGAAAACATGTTCTTGCAGTATGATGAAATTATGCATTTGGTCCCTTCAAAAAAAAAAAAAAAGAGAGTAACAGAGTTAGATCCAGAACAATGGTGAAAAGTAACTAAATCATGTGCTCTTGTAAGCCTTCCCATCGTTTCACATTATGTTACTGTATACCTTTTTCCAATCTTGACTGTTTCTGCACTTTGGTTTAATTCATGTTTTGTTTTCCGTCTATGCTTTAAAAGTCTGCTCCACTTACCTGTTCTTTGCCAGATAATTCCGCTTGTTCGGTCTGAGCCTGTGACTTAGAAGTATTCTGCACATTTCTCTAAGAACGTTTTCTCAGTAACCTCACGTGTTTTCTGATCTTTTTGCAGACTGCCGCCTCATTCCGAGTGCTTTCCCCAGTCGCCTGCTTATGCAGAGTTTTTTGTTGTTCTCCTTTTTCTCCTGCAGAGCAGTGATTTTTCGTTGTGTTTTTGACCTGTGTTTTTCTGTCCTACCCACGAGCAGCGTTTTTGGTTACACTCAGCCTTCGTGCAGCACTTTTTGTTCCTTGCCTAATAAAGCAAGTTATTTTTGTCCTCTGAACCCAGGACTTCTTTTTTTCTGTTCTCTGGATGTGGATCCAGCCCCCGCAGATCCTAACATTGACCTTCTATAGGCTAATTCGGCAGCAATCTCCCTGAGAATACCACACGTTTTTTGTTTTTTTATATATATATATATATATATATATATATAATTCTTTCGTGAAAGTTTTTAACAGTATAAAAAAAATAACACAACTTATGTTATAAAAGAAAGGTTGTGTAATGTCTTCGTTGTGCTTCATAGAGTATTCATTAAGGGCTCTTCGGTTACATTACTGGACAGTAATAACTGCAAAGTATGAATCGACGCTTGTTTTTCCATAGCCCCATGTCTTCTACTGCATATTGATTACATGATATGATTTGTCTCAATCCCTTATGATATTCAAATATAACCAGGATCAGGCAGTGACAGTGTGAAACTATGAGAGATGCATTTGGCTTTCGTCACTGGACATAAGTGACATCAAAACTATGAGACACAAACAGTATATATAGAAATTTTTAAATTGCTAAACTTGTCTGGACGGAAAAAAAAAAAAAACCACAAACTACCATCTGAATGTTCAGCTATAACTGTTAAAGGGATGGTTCGGAGTAGATTCACCCTAGGGTCATTTGAACCGTGACATCCAGCCAAGTAGCCCACTTGAAGTTTTTCTGATCTTGGCTGAACATCAGCCGAGTTACTGAGTTATCCCGAATAGCTTAATACAAGCGCTAACGGACCCTGGCAGTATCTCCAAAATTACCACACTAAAATCACATGCCATGACACCAAACTTCTACAATAGTACAAATATGGTCTGTACTCACAAAATGATGCATTTGGAAGTTTGTACATAGTCCAGGAGTTCATTATTATCAACACAAGCCTAATGGCTTCTCTGCTGCTAAAGCTGCGTCGACGTCACTTCCTTGATCTGGGACGAGCCCGAAAAAGTCCTCATCGAATATCTCCGAAACCTAGCAGAAAGCCTGCATCGGGTGATCTCGCGATATCTGATAGTTTCAGATATATAAAACCTTGTTTATTGGCATAATTACTTGCAGAACTACATACAATCAAATGGGAACATAAAATCTAAACTTTGCATTGTCAAACAAACAAGGCTTCAAAGTGGCTTGAATCGAGATGTTGATTTCCTGATCAGCTCTGATTTGTCAGGCCGGGGGACAGGAGCAATGTTCTTTAGAAGTTTTTTCCTACGAGGGGCTGGACGGGGCCAATCTTCAATGCTCCTTTCATCCCTCCCAACAACGTACTCTTCCATGTCTTCTCTGGTTTCTTCTGTCGTCTTGTGTAGTTTACCGGCAGTCTCTTCCGGCAATATATGCCATGCTGTGGGCAGGATATCGCGACGGCCAGATCGGAAAAACTTCGGGTGGGCTACTTGGCTGGATGTCACGGTTCAAATGACCCTAGGGTGAATCTACTCCGAACCATCCCTTTAAGGCTGTTTAAGTGAAAAGGGAGTTTTCTGGGCCCTTATGAGCGAAAGTTGGCTCATACAGAAATACAGTTTTGAGCAGTGCCTTGATATTTCAGCCCTTAGTCTGTGGTGTGTCCTCATAATGTATTGCCAAATCACAGTGGATAGTTTTCCATTCAAGTACTGCTGACTTTACTTAATTGATTTAAAAGAGGAAATTTGAGTGAGAACATTTTTGAAGGTCTGCCTTATAATGGAAACGGAAATACAATTTGAAGAGCACTTTTCACCAAATGATAAAAAAGAATCTAAATAGAATCAGTAAAAAGAAATCTCCATCCACTGCTTCCAAGTGCCATATACACACACACACACAAACGTATATATATATACATTAAGATCTCTCTGGAACATAGAACATTGTCCTTAGGACAGACAAGACCAAAGTTTTGCAGAAAAAACAAACACAGCATATCAGCTCAACCATCTCATATCAACTGCTGTATTGGAGAAGTGAGGTGATGATTTTTTTGTTTTTTGTTTTGCAGTCACAGTACTTGGGCACCTTTCAGTCATTGAGTTGATCATGAACTCATGTATACCAAAGTATGCTAGAGTCAAATCTGAAGCCGTTAGTCCAATAACTAAATCAAGTCACACATTGGTCATGTTACTGGGCAATTAGCTAAAAGGTTAAAAAAGAAAAGAAATAATCAATGTGTCGCAAGAGATCAGTCAAAGGCCAGATTTCAACCAAACTAAAATGCTATGCATAGACTAGTGCCCACAAATCTCAAAGACTTATAGCAATGTTGCAAAAAAAGAGTGGACCTAAATTCTTGAACCATGCGAGAGACTGAACATCATACAGAAAACAATAACTTTATGTTATTGCTGCTTCAGCTGGCTCTACAAGCACTTAAATCATGAGGTGTGTTTAGTTTCCGTGCAGTTTCCTTCGTTAAATAAATAATGACTCTGTAATATTCTGTTCTTTTTTGTAATTTACGGTTGTATTTACCTAATTCAAGACATGATAAGGACTGGATGATTTTTCATTAAGACCTGATATGTAATAAAATTGAAAGAGGGTGTGCTTTCTTTTCACCATGATATTAAATTGTAAAATAAATAATGTGTGGTGAGAACGCATATACTTCATGTACACCTTAGATTGTGCATACACAAATTTGCTTTCTTTATTTCATGTTGTTTTTATTTGCATGCCAAGTAATTTGGTGCAAACGGGGCATTTTATCTGCAAAAGATTAATGAAGGAAGACTCATACAAGATGGGATAGAAGAGCAGGCGCTTTGATTAACCTACAATTCACTGTTGACTGAGATTTCCAAAAGGGAACCTTGTGTATAAATGGCTTTATAAATCTGCAAAATCTCTGCCCTTGTGTGTGCCCTCAGTTGTAGTCATTACTCTGCTCAGAGTTTTTTTTTTTTTTTTTTTTTGTTTAATGAAAACTGGATCGGCAATGTAAAATTATGACTGGCCTTACACGGTATCCTCAGCTATCCAACAGCACCACTGCATCACAGCAGACTGAAATTCAATGAAACCCAGAGGCCATAAATGTGAAGAAGGGTCATCAAATAGGCCGCAGCGAGCATCTCATCGGCTCACGCAAGCGTCAACTCTGTCCCAACAGAGGCAGAGAAGGTCATTGGAAACAACTTAAGAGACCTCTCTGGACAGCACCTTTACTTTGGGTGTTTCTTCTATCACTTATCTTTCTTTGTTTGTTGGCTTTGGCAGATCTTCCCAACTAACCTGCACGATGACTGTCTGGATGGAATCATCTGTCTTCTTCACACCTACGCCTGGTTTTCTTTAGTCTAATTTTCTGATCATGGGACAGCACATTTTAACCTTGGGACATCATTGAGCAAACATTTTAAAATAAGTGCAGAGGAGAATGAGGTATTTACATCTTCTTGAGACATACATGTTTTTATATGTATCAGGCAGGAAAAATAACGATGATCAGTTGTAGTTTGAAACAAAACAACGCAGAGAAAGAACCAACACATATGACTCATATCCCGTATCTCATTTCATAATTTGTACACTCAATTCATCCACCCATCTCCATCATTTGGGCTTTTGTCCCTTCTGCCAGAGAGGACATGATAGCATTTAACAAAATGAGCCTTTTTACTTCAAAGAGCCTTTAAACCATCAGCTAACTGTGATGTGTGATGCAACTGCATCATTAATAATTGTTCAGCTAGAACTCAACAATTCATCTATTTCTGTTAGAGGAGCATTAAATGTGTTTGTGACAAAGGAGAAGTATACTTTTAACTATATTTAAAGTGTATGATTGACATACCACGCCCCGTTCAGATGTCAGGTTTGACAATGTTGCATTCTGACCAAGAGCTCCTCAAACAAGACTCCTCTTCCCTTAATCCTCCCTTTTCTGAACTGAAAAGTTTCAGGTTACTTAAATACAACACAATTTCTGCTCGACACCTTCCGTTTCTAGTATCATGTTGGCACTTTGATGGAGCGGTCCATGAGGGGGGTCTTCTGGCACCACACCTTCTGGTCTACCTGGGCTGGTTCAGGTGGAGACCCTCGTTCATGGCAATATTGTGCAAATCTGGCATGCCTTCTCTGGGCTATATAGCAGTTTGCCCCCCCCCCCCTCCCCGCTGTATCGAGACACACCCACCTGGCCTTCAGCTCAGTGCGCTCCACAACGGCACGGGTGCTTTGATGCATATGTGTGCAGTCTATTGCTCCGATTATGTTTGGCAGTCCAGCCACAGCAGGAAAGTCCCTCTTAATTTGTACTTGTTGGACAGCGGTGTATGGAAATTTGATGTACCATGGGTGATAAACTGATGAGAGCTTTGATGACCAAGGGGAGCGCACGGCTCACAGAGGACTGGGACACCCCCGATCTGTCTCCAATCTCCCTCTGAAAGGTTCCATTGGCCAAAAATCTAAGGGTGGTGAAGACCTGGACGTGTGGTGGAATTGGGTTTGATCGCCGTGTTTCTCTCTGGAGTTGTGGCTCTAGCAAGTTGCATATTTGCAGCAGCACAGTCCTTGGTAATCTAAATTGCGATGTCAGCCATTTGTCTGTCTCCACATGGATATCTACACGGTCTCTTCCAAGAGCCTGACGTTCTAATGCTGTGTGTACACCAAGGGCAACCTACGCTGCCTGGTAGCGGAGGTAGCTGGAGAAGCTTCGCTTGAGAATTCGCTTTGGTAGCTTTGTTCGCTCGTGACGTCACATTTAGAATGTTCAATTTTTAAAGGCCCCGCGGCTGTGCAACACCCCTGCCAAAAAGAACAAAGGAGGAAAGAGAGGGCAGGGACACGAATAAACGTGTTGTTATTTACAATTTGTTATACAAGATATACATCACGTTACAAATTATGTAAAACTACATTAGGTACACCTGAGAAGAGCAGGAATAGCAGAGGCAGCTGTGAAAAATAAAATAAATTCAAAATAAAACTTAATTGCAGTGAGAAAGGTATGCGTGGGGTTACTACACTATTGTATTGAAGCACTCGACATGGCAATTGCAACAGTCTCAGGATTAAACAACTAGGAACCAAAGTTTACACGTCTGTTTCCGTGAACCCCGCGGATTGTCGGACCCCTACAATCTGTGGATTGTCATTGGTTTTCGCCGAACCGCGTCATAGCTCATTACCATAATATTAGCTTGAGTTTAATCGCTGGAATTTGCTCTGGTCGCTCAGTTCGCTTCGCTAATGGCGAATCCGCTCTGGTCGCCCAGTTCGCCAACCCTCCATAGAGAAATAATGATTTCCGGCCCTCAGTTAGCGTAGGTCGCTCTTGGTGTACACAAGGCATAAGGCATCCAAAAGTAGAAAGTCAGCCACTGGTTACACTTCCCATTGACCTTGTTATATACAGAGTCAACTTAACCTTCAATTAGTGCATAATTTAAGTCAAACAGAATAATGTCAGCATAATTATGGGGTGTAATCTATATATGTATTTATGTTTGCTTCAAAGTAATTAAATATACAATCCATTAGTCAAGCAAACTTGATTCGAATAACAGTGGACTATTTTACGAAACTCCTACGACAGGTCTGGATCACTCGTAAATTCTGTTCGTATCTGAAAGAAAAAGCAAAATACGAAAAGATTGGTGAATGCGCAAATTCTCTTAAATCACTCGTACGGATGATTTAAGAACAAATCTATGCGTACGAACGGTTCTTGCATGAGGCCCATTGAGTCAGTCACCATGTTATTTCAACCTCAAATTAGTGAATGTTTCGTCCATCACATCCACATGTACTAACTCCTCTGTCTGCTGACTTGCTCAGACAAAGTTTTTTGCTGCAAATTCACGTTGTTTGAGACTGGATTTGGGCTGCTGTGATCTGTATTCAGTATTCTCCCCCACCACTGCTGTCACGGGCCATTTTCCCTATAGGAACCATTAATGTGTGCATGTTATGTTCCTGTCTCCTGTTCAGCTCATCCACCCACAACTGCCCATACCACCTGATGATCAAGGATTCTGCAAATAGTGGCCTTACAGGGAGCCATAAAAATAGTACATTTATCACGCCTCAGTCTCCACTAATCTGGGATAGACACGATCAGTGCTGCATAACATCACGGCTTGTTTGATCTGGTGTCCAACACATCCAAATTTATTCTTTCTTTAATGTAGCAGAGTAAAGCATGAGTCACACCAGAATTACAAGATATTTCAGAAAAATGATTGAAAGTTTTCTTGGAGTATCTCACAACTTTCAGTAAAAAAAAAAAAGAAGTTAGAGAAACAACAGCTGGTGCTTTCTACTATGTGAACTTACTAGGTTCCATAAAGCGTATAAGCTTTTGACGATGAATTGATTTCCCAGTGAACTGATTTTGAAGAATAAGAAAGAGTCTGAGAATGAACCAGTTTTAATCTTTAATGAAACTCTTCAAAACTAAACCAGTGACCTCAGCCAATATTCAAGATTTAAATCCATCCATTTTCTATACCCGCTTAATTCAACTCCAACTGGAGCCTATCCCAGCTGTCATTGGGTGAGAGGCGGGGTGATAGAGTGAAATATAAACACATGAATATTGACTTAGGACATTCATTCTTTGTGATTAGCAGCGTTGCCACACAGCAAGATGGTTCCCAGTTCAAATGTGGGCTGAAGCCTTTCTGCGTGGTTTGCATGTTCTCTCTGTACCCTTGAGTGTTGTCACCAGGAGCTCCAGCTTCCTCTCGCCGTCTAAAAACATGTATGTTAGGTGTGTTACAGATGAAACTCAAGCTGTCTAAGCCCATATTTCTTTTTGATAACAGACAATGGCAAACCAGCAATGCAGAAATGTTCAGACATTGCATGGTATTTCTTATTTTGCATATTAGATATCTATAAAATGCCTAGTGCATGAAAATGTCCATGTGAGGGTCTTTATCAACGAACATGATATCGTTTGGTACATCAAACATATAGTATGTAAAAGTAAAAGTAATACTGAAATCAATTTGATGATGAGTTTATTCTTCTATTTTATTATGTAATGTCCTTTTAGGCTTTTGGTGAAAATGTGCTGGTTTTGTTGCAGGCTGATGGGCAGCATTTGAATTAAATCAACTTTTAGGTTATTTTGTGCAACATCTTAGCTTTTAGGCTCGGAGTGTATAATTGAACTACATTTACATGGCCAACCACTTTCATCAGAGACGCAATTTGAGAAACTAAAAATGAAATCCTTCTCCAAGTGAGGTCGAGGTTTAGTCATATTAGTGTTGTGATGTTATAACTGAAATGTGCAGCAGTAAGGCCTGACTGAAAATTTGAAGGCAAATGTTTTTAGCAAATTAAATGTAAAACAATTCAATAAGTATTTTGGAAAGCATGACTCGGACAGCTAGTGTTGTCTCTTTCCTTGTAAAAATAGCTTGTCAAACAGTTTAGTCCCGAGACGGGCCTCAAAAAATGATATAATATGATGATGATCGATTTTTTACTTTGTACCAGCTTAGCATCTTAACAGCCTTTTGGGCTCTGCAAAACACAGAACTAACCATAAAATGACATGAAAACTGGGCCCCGAGAGTAATGTGAATCGAAAGTGGAGTTTTTATGGTGTAATGTGGCTTTACTGACATAAGCTGCCATTAATTTTCACTGCCAACACCATTTGAAGGCACTATGGTTTTTAAATTTTACATGTCAGTGGACTTGGTTGGGTTGGGTGAGCGGGTTGAGGGGACAGTTATGTGCAACTCATGAGAGATCTGATCATTCTGAGCACGTCAGTCATTAATTCAATGTAGAGACTTTCTTCTGCTTGTGTGAATGTGAAAGCGATGTAAGAGATCATAGGTGCAGAAAATCCAGCTCGGGCACTGTTATGAGCACATGTCTTGTAGTAGAGCTTGCACAATCTGCATTTTGCAGTTTATGAATGACATTGTAAATCTTTTATGAAGTAAATATAGTGACTTTTCTAAAATACATGAGTTTAAATTTTCACCTATATCTTTATAGATAGGGAGACCTATAACTGCAGAGCTTACCAGAGGAATTTATGAGGAGGCAGCCGGCTGTAGAGTCACTTTATGAGCTGGCAGCGGTCTTTAGTGGGCAGGTCCTCAGCTATGTTATTAATGCCATTACTCTTCTCCTCCTGCTCCTGCTCCTCCCTCTCCCACCATTCAGACAAACGCTCAAGTCCTCATCAAGGACAACGGTAAGACAGATATAGACAATCTCATAAGTAACTCTCTTTCTAGACCTTAAAGTGCACACTGCACATTTTTTTGTCATCCATTACAACACAACTACTGTTTCTAGACATTAACTCTTTCTGAGACAAATAAGTGAGACAGAAACACACATCTGTGATTAACATGATATGAAATTCAATACAATTCGATGACTCTGTAAAACTTTGATTGTCAGTGTTTTTCTGTTGTTTATTTCCTCAATAACTGAATGTTACAAATTTAGGATTTATTTGGTAAAGACAACGTCTTTACCAAAGGAACCAATGAACAGTTCTCCATTTAAAGCTATGGTAGGTAATCCTAGAGAGCTAGCAAGAGAGCTAGCAAGATTCGAAAGTGTCCCCTCCTCTAAGCTCCACCCCCCCCTCCCCATTCCGTCAGTGCTTCATCCAAAGCCGGTAGAACCGCATGCGCACACGGAGCAGGGAGCCGACAGAGGGGGGCGTAGGCAGAAAGCAGAGGCATCTGATTGGTTTTTGTAGGCGCTCCAATCCGAGATCTCGGATTGGTCAGCTTTTTCTCAGTCCTGCAGCTGCCACAGAGGTCTGATTATTTTCGTCCCTTTTTCTAAATACATCTTGTATAGATTTCTCTCAGGACAGACGGACCATTTCACCCAGTATTACTAAATGTGTTTCTGAACAGGATTACCAACCATGCCTTTAATGGAAGGCCTTTTTTCTGCTAAGAGTGATGGAAATTAAAGAATCCAAGTGTGACCATGTTGTAGATTGATGATACAAAGACTAGAAGTGAGAAAGCAAGTCTGTTTATTAAAACCAACTTTCCAACAGCTAGGAACCTCACTTATTATCATCCATCCATTAATTTTCCATACCTGCTTCATCCTGTTCAGGGTTGCATGGGAGCTTATCCCAGCTGTCACAGGGTGAGTATGCAAGGTACAAACTGGACAGGTCACCAGTCCATCACAAGGCAAATACTCAGACGAACAAGAATGCATGTACATAATCACCTCTAAGTTTAGAAACATTAGTTAACGTAGCTTGCATGTTTTAAACTGTGGGAGAAAGTCAGAGTACCTGGAGAGAACCCACACAGAAAGGCCGCAGTTGAGATTCAAACGGAAGGCAGCCGTGAGGTGGCAATGCCAATCATCACTCCACTGTCCAATTCTTACTAATTATTATAGAAAGTTGTACTTTATATGGTTATATGATTTATTATTATTAAATGGATTATGTTCTGATCAAGTTGTGGTTCATGGTCAGTAACGTCTCTGCTCATCATTTAGGTTGAGAGGAAAACCTTTCCTTTTCAACGATTTATTGGCCGCTTGGGTGATCAGAAAGTTGTGAAGGCCTTCTAAACAGGTTCTATATTGCAAACATATGAGCAAACAGCAACATATTTACACACCATCCTTATATCACTTGTCTAGGGTTAAAGCTGCAGTCGGCAAGTTTTCAAAATTGCGAGTCTAAAGTCGGAAAATTCGAACTGATACAACTTTCAGGTCCCTCCCCCAACCTCTACCAAGCTCCGAATCGCCCCCCCAAACCCCTCCCCCTCTGTGGACGAGGTTGTGCACCTGAGTTCACACCAGTGTGAGCGCACACAAGCTGGGGCAGACTCACGCTCAGCAGCGTGTGCACAAGCTGTGATTGACAGGTAGGATTCCTCCACCCTAACTTGATTGGTTAAAAACAGCCGGGAGCGCTCGGTTTTTGCAAGCATGATTACAGGCTTCAGAGGGAGCTACAGATTTCGTTATTTTTCCTAAACAGCCTATTTAATATTCTACTTCCAGAATCCCATGACAGTTCAAGCTAATATGACTAAAAAAAAGTTGCCGACTGCCGCTTTAAGGTTGCGTCCACCTGATATGTTTTGAGTCTTTTTTAGTCAGCTCCTTGAAGATATTATTATGAATGTTGTGAATAATGTCATTAAAACGAAATATCAAATTTAAAAACTCAAAAAATTACTATAATGTGCCTGAAATTGTGGAAGGCTTTAGGGGGTCATTTTAAAAAGCATAGAAATAAGGAGTAGATTTTATATCAGACATACCATTGCGACACAAGGAAAAACTATGATGGCACCTTATTGGTTTTATCTGCATTTCAAATAAGTCATTGAATGATACATGAAGCGTTTTTATAAAATTGTTATTTGGGCCTGTTGACTTGATTAAGGAATGACTCTGAAAAATAAATTTACGTGCCTTGAGCAACGAACAGTAAATCCTAGAGCTGAATCTTTAAAAGCCAGGCAAGGAGTAGGGACAGACATCACCTGATTAGTTTATTGCCTTTGGTAATTTTAGCAATTGCTTCAAGTTTGACATCGTCACCTTCTGTGAGGATGACATTGATTGATGTTTCTGTGAACAGTTGTCTGAGGACAAGTAGTGATATGGGACTTCTAACTTCACTCTCTGGGTCAGCTCAGCTGTTAATTCATAGTTAGCTGTAATGTTTTAAAGTTCCATAGCGAATTTGCCCCTTACCAAACAAAAAAAAAAAAAAAAGATGTACTCAGTGAAAAGCCAAGGGAGAAGAAGTAATGACACATTTAATGACGGTATGATCCCATTCGAAATATGTTTTTTTTTTAATCTTTGTCGGGCTTATTAATGGATGGCATTGTAAATCACAGCTTGGAGAGAGAAGACAGGAGAGATGGGCTTTGGCTTTTCATATCCTCAAATGAACCACATTGTCTTTGATGAAATGTCTTACCAATAGAAAACAAATGCTAACAGCATTATTTATAGGGTTGGCAGGCCTCACAGATGCAGTCGATTTTCTACATACCTTAAAGCTTGACCTTGGTCTTGCCACAGCCAACAAACTACTTTTCTTTTGAGCTTTGATGCAAATTTTTGGCCACATACCATCCCTTAGCCAACTAAATAAATTCTGTTAGGTTTATAAGAATAAAAATAACTCAAATGTAATCAAGAAAAAAAACATTCTTTTACTTCTAAAGTTTTACCATGAGTTGTTTTTTTTAGGACAATTTAAAAATCATCTGGTCTTTTCCCAGTCATTGTGACATTACTTATTCAAAGCAGCACTCGAGAAGTGCGTCAACCTTAAAACTATGTGCTTCTGACTCGTTTTGATGGGACACTGACATCAATAATTCCCATTCCTGGGGCTAACACTGCCATGGAGCGACCAAAGGCTGACCTCACCTCACAGCATTAGCTTTTGATAGAAAAATTCTTATCCGTTATGCATTTTTACTTCTGCTTATGTTGCAAATACTATGCATGAGAATAATAGCTGCACTCAAAGAAATCACCACTGTCTGCTCTCAGAAGGGAATGTCCCACAGGCTTGGCGATACCAATGCCACTTTCAGCTCCGAGAAGAGAATATTCCAAAGCCTCCACAGCAGAAGGGAATGTCTCATGACTCGTATGAACAAAATGCAAGCCTCCATTTTTCCACCCTATAAAAACTTCCTGAGAACTCAGTTGGCCTCTGCATGTAGATGTTCCCTTGTTGCAACATGAGTAACTGTCCTATGCTTTTGAATGTCAGACAATATTCCTGAGTATTCTTATTCATTTCCCTAACAGCTTTGCTTTAATTTACCAAGTCAAACATTTAGTTAACATTTTTGCGAAGACAGGACAGAGGAAAAGGGAAAATATTGGATTGTCTTTATTTGATAAAGAAAGCTCAGAAAACTGAATGCAAGACAGATGCTGACTATCATGCAAACTCTCAATGAAATTAGTTAGTGATAAACAATTAGCTTTCTTCTCCAGTGTTGTATCACATTTACTTTGATTGGCTTTGTTTGTTTGGTTGTAAACTTGTGGTTTTATCGTGAAAAGTTTACATTAATTTCTCCTTCTGCACTGCATATGTTGTATGTCAGAAGATACATCATTTCTCTGCAAATTCAGTACTGTAACATGTTTGTACACTCCAAACATTTACATTATTGGTCTGTATCACCTCTTATGGGAAATACACAACATTTTGATTGCAGTGTGTTAATCTGGGCTATGTTATTCATCAGAGATAGGAAATTAAATTTTGAATTGATTATCGTAGTCCCTTCCTCACAGATGAAGCCACAGTTAGCCTCCACAGTCCTGCTTCAGTTCTGTTCTCATAAAAATATTGAATCAGTTTTTTCCAAACCTAACACCAAAGTATGCAGTGCATGGCATCAGAATTTATAAAAAGTTTGATGCGTTGCACATGTACTGATTTCACAAATTTGCCACATTAAAACGCTTCAAAAATGTAAATTATAAAAAGCAAACTGTATCATTTACCTGAATCCCGCCCTCTGGTATTCGCATACCATCTGGGACGCGCCCACAACCGACATGATTTCAAATGGGGCTATTTTTTCTAAAACTCGTGCATGTGATTGGATGAAGAATCTGTCCGTCATCTTGACTGACACGCCACTTCAGCCACTCCCAATGACTCAACCCGTGACGTAGCTCAGAGCTTACCTGACTCCCGCCCTCTGGAGCATGAATGGGTGGCCATAACGCCACCCATTCATCCAAAGTCCCACCCAGCGATTAATGATTGGCTCTGATTATTTTCTAATCGGACGAAACACATATGACTCCCAGGCTCCTCAGATGGTTGTGTGAGGAAAGGGAACGCCCCTGCGTGTAGTTGGTGAACGCAGCCAGATGACGTGAGTCAGGTTACTGTATCATGGCAAAAATTTCAAAATTGTAATACTCAAATGTTGTTTAACAAAAACTGAACCAAAATGGCAAAGCATTCTGTGAAAAACTAAGTAGACCCAATGATTAAAGCAATACAATGTAACTTCTCAAAAAGCCCATTATGGAGCTCCCCCTACAGGCTTGGAGGTAATGTACGGTTACGACACTGTCGTAAATACAACACCCTTACAACAGAAAAATAGTTTTCCTCAGTTATACCAAACTAGCGAGTCACTTTCCGAACACAGTGAAACATCAAGCAAGTACAACACAGCACAAAGCATGGCAGCAAATAAGCTACTTACTAATCCAGCAGAAAGGTGGCTAGCTCTGAATCGAACTTGTATCCAAATGTTTCTTTAAGCTCTCGCCAACGAGTAAAAGCTGTTCCGAGAGCAACTCTAGTCTGGTCTCTTGCTTTGTTGGCCTCTCTCTTTCTCTTCCTTGCTTCATCAGTCAACGTCTTCTTCTGTTTCTTGGGTGCCTCTGCCATGATGATCGTACTGACAATGTTGCGCTAGCTTAGCCTTATACCTGGGAGCGTGAGAGGGGTCTATTTGTTTTTGCGGTAGGTGTGCCAGAAAGCAAGTCGAAGTACTTCCGCTCAGCTCCCGGGCCGCTCCCGGGCCAGTCCAGCAAAGTTACATAGCGCAGTTTTTCCAACTCAGACCCCCGAAGGGCATAGGAGACAGGCCAATAGTAATATTAAAACTCATTCTAGCCGCACAATTTTTTTCAAGCTGTTATTTTAAGGTAGAAATTTTACATAGTATTGCTTTAAAGAACTGGTAGCTCTACCTTTAGGAAGAGTAATCTGAGCTAATCATGTTTTGCATTACAGCCCACCGTTATTTACACCTCCCACCATAACATCCAGTCAGGTTATGGTCTGAACTTTGACTGAGCCATTGCATCGATTCTTTTCTTTTTCAGCCATTCTGTTTTAGATTTAATGGTGTGTTTGGGATCATTGTCCTGCTGCATGACCCAGTTCTGGCCAAGTTTTAGCTGTTGGATTTCATGGCTGACTCATGGATTCCAAGTTGACCGGGTCCTGAATGTTCTCCGCTTGAAACATTTTTTTTTTTATGTGAAATGATGAACTCCAAATTGTTCTGAAATGGCCCCACACCACACAAGAGGAGGAAGATTGCATCAAGAAAGCTTCTATTAATTTCTATACACAGTCAGGCTATTGTTTTTGGCATAAGAGGATATTTTCCACAAGAGCTGTGAGAATGAGTTGTGGTGTGTAAACACAAACAATTTTATTTTTGCTCTTCTCTCAAGATTCAATCTGCAACCACAATTACAAGAAATCCCAGTAACTTGGGATTCTGTGTAAAACTGAAATAAAAACTAAATGCAGTGATTTGCAAGTCTCACATTTAATTTACAATATGGGAAACTTATCAGATGCTGAAAGTCAGATATTTTACAATATCATCAAAAATATTGGCTCATCTTTATTTTGATGGCAGCAACCTATTTTACAAAGAACAATTCTGGATTATTTTCACAAATGGCTTCTTTTTTGGTAGAGCTTTACCCTTCATTTGTGGATGTCACTGTGAGCTGGGTTGACAGACAATGATTTCTGCAAATGTTCCTGAACCCATGCAGTGATTTCAATGGCAGAATCACATCTGTTTTTAATGCAGTGCTGCCTGAAGGCCAAACGATCACAGACATCCAGAACTGATTTTTGGCCATGTGCATAAATTCAAGATCAGCTAATATTTTTATAATTTAGTAAGTCTCATGTTAAACATTTCATATGTTTTCTTAGTTCTGTTTTTAATAAAATATTGGTTCATGACGTGCAAATCCTTGCATTCTGTTTTTCTTTTCAAATTTCAAACGGTATCCTAACCTTTTTGCATTGTGATTATAATCGTAAGATTGGAGAAACAGAATTTTTAAACAAAGCATATTCTTTTGACACAGGTTTTGACACATCCAACAACTTCTGATACACTTAAGTAAGAGGGAATGTCATACTCTGCTTATACTCACTATCGTAATCTATTCATCATACTAATGTATCAACCAAAACTTTAGCATTCACTAAAAACATTTGTATGTCCTCAGTCTACCAAACATAGATATCTTGTGTTACCACCCCATGTCCATTTATTGTAAACCACGCAAGGATGTGTAAGCTAAATGGACCCCATAGGCGGTCCCTGGGGGGACAGTTTGCTAAGTAGTAAACCTGTGTTCTGTCAGGTGTCATTAAAGTCGAGCGGGAGTCTGAGGGAACCTGTCACGACTTGGAGTAATGGATGTCTTCTTCACTGATTGCTAGCAGGGATGAAGTCAGCACAAACAGCAAATTAGATGTGACATCTTGATGGAGGCAAAGCGGAAGGCATAGCCCGGCACACAAGGCAGACCAAGGAAAAGGGAGGTCCAGAAGAAAATGAAAAGAGAAGAGCAGTGTCAAAATACATAGAAAATGCTTCATTAAATTCATATTTAAGTATTAATCGTGTATACGAAGAGCCATTTTTATATATGTTCATTCGTGAAAATTATATCTTGAACAATAATGCTATAACAATAACTGCCCACTAATCTTTAGCTCTCCTTAAAACAGCTGTGGGACAAGGGCTCTAGTCTGGGTTGTCACAAAAAGAGTTGAGAAAGAAAATAACATACATCCTCCTGTTTTCCTGCACTGAATCTCAGTTCTGCTCATATTGAGTGGGTGATGAGCAAAGGTAATGAAACTTTGACAGATTAGAGGCCATCTTTTAAACTATAGGTTTGTTGTGATTCTTTCTCGAGAATGTATAAACATGAGAAATATGTATATTCTTTCAGGTTCATTACACATGATCATTTGTGCTGAAAGGCAGCAACAGTGCAGCAGCAACATCCTCGATCAGTACAGGCTAATAACACAGAGAAAACAACATCAAGGGAATCGCTCAGTGTCACTCAGCAGCCTCGGGGCGAGATGAGCACCAGAGCCGACATTATGAAATGGATTAGATTTGAGACCAATTAAAAATGAATTGCTCGAAATGAGCGCTGACCCTTACCGAATTGGATGCCAGTGATCTCATTAGGCTGGTTCCTCACTCTGTGTGAGCCAGCAGCTGGAGAACAGGCCCACCTGACACACTGTCAGAGACGGAGAAAACCCAAAGGGCAATGAGATGAGAGCTATATATTCTCAAGAAATATGACGTGTACTGAATTTGTTCATCTACGTTTTTGAACGGATGGGGATTCTCTGACTATATGTTTCTATTTGCAAATATACAGCCATGCACATTCATTTGTTATCATGTTGAAGAAACCACAAAGGCGCCATCAAAAGCCAACGAAAATGTCAAGCAACCTTAAAGCGAATTAGTCAGAAGCGCATAGTTTCAAAATTCACAAAATTCTCTGGGGTTGCTTTAAAAATTGTGAGATGAAAGTTTTGATGGGTATTTGTTTAGTCTTGTGCTGTATCGTGTGACTGGAAGCACGATCAATGAGCATGAGTATTAAACTGTGTAGTATCTTTTAATCCAGCCGTAAACTTGAACTCCAGACCCTAACCATTTGTAGAACAACAAGTAATTGCAGAAGTAGAAAAAGTTAAAGGACTGTGGAAATCATGTGCAGGAAATTATTTGAACCAGCAATCTCTTGCTTGAAGGTCAACGTTTAATCTACTCCACCAATCTCTCTCTCCCACAATATACTATTTTTCCCTTGTCAAGAGTGGCCTCTGTCAACATCATTTTGCTGCAAGCGTTTGTGTTGTTATGCTGCAACAGGGGTGGAAACCTCATCAGTAGCATGACTGGAGCTGTATCCCAGTACAGAAGTGAGAAAGGAAAATCTCACTATTGAGCAATGTGAGCATGAGATCAGGTTGAGATGGTAAGTCTTATCAGGCAGCTGGATGTGGTCTTTGCCTTTTATTGGTTATGTTTTTGCCCAGACATCAGTGACTCAGCACAGAACCTTTTCTTTACTGCTGGTTCTTCATGTCTGTTTGGTTTATAAGAGCCTTTAGGGTAAAAATATAATATAAAATATATATAAATGTAAAAATATAAAAAAGAAAAATACAATAATAAGCCATCAGAAAGAGGTCATTGTTACTCAGTAACCATTATGAGAGTCTACCTTTAATCTTACACTATTATTCTATTTATTCTATGTTCTAAGATGTCTCCATAAACAAATGGACTGTGCTCTCATTGTCATGTGAGACCAGGCCTGACGTACAAGTCTGTGTCCCCTGGGAACACTCGTAATGCACTTCCAAGATCGCCTGCTCTCGCTCTAAGAAGCATAGAGTGGCAACAAGCCCTGACAGCATCACTGGTCCAACAGAACATGCATACGATGGTTCCTGCTCCAGGAAGTGCAGGGCCATTAAAAATGGATAGATCAATACATAAGAATGCATACACATCCGACTCTGTGCTAATTCAGAGAGAAAGGGGAGCAGCAAGGGTAGGACGTTGGAACAGAGGGGATTTGAGATAAAAGGACAAGGGAGGAAAGAGCAGCCGAAGAGTTTACAAGAGCAGAGGTGGAAGGTAAATAAATGAAGGTAAAGAAGGAAGAAGAGGGGAATAGATGACAAGTATTGGGTCTCTAAGAGATAGAGATGCTATTTGGAAGATTACAGCTCAGTTTAAAGTGGTGAGCGCATCCACATCTAAAAGGGTGGTAGTCAAATTTACTTCCAGCAAAATCTCACCCTTTATTTCTGAGTGTGTCATTAAAATAAAATTTTAATAATAAATAGAATGGTCAATCATTGATTCGTAACAACAAATAGCTCAACTACACTAACTGATACTAACGTAAACAATTTGGACCAAACCACACTGTATGAGAAGCTAAGAAGAGAAGCCGCAAACGTATTGCAATTCCATATGTGGCAGGAGTCTCAGAGAAACTTAGAAGGGTCTTCTCCAAACTTGACATTCCAGTGCACTTCAAACCCAAGAACACTCTCAGACAGAGATTGGTTCACCCACAAACTGAGTGGCATTGTATATGCAGAGTAGTGCAGCCAAAAATGTGCAGACCTCTATATAGGAGAGACCAAACAGCTCCACAAGTGCATGGCATAACATAGGAGAGCCAGCTCTTCAGGTCAAGATTCAGCAGTTTACCTACATCTCAAGGAAAATGGACAGAGAAGACAGGTGGTTTGAGAGAGGAGTCAAGGAAGCCATCTATCAAACTGAAAATATAACATCTTTGAACAGAGGAGGTGGTCTCAGGTATCACCTTCCCAGCACTTCCCAGCATTGTCTTGCTTCCCCAGGCACTTACACAACCATTCACACCTTGGATCCTATGAGCAAAACTCCCCACTTCAGGCAGGTAGACAGTTCATAGGTGATAATGACTCATACGACACACATTTTGGTCATGGGGATTCAGTGAAACTGTAACAACCCTCTCTGTTTATTAGATGATACTCCTCACCATTTAGTTTGGAACTGAAGAAGCCTTTCAGATGAAAGGTGAAACGTCTTCAAGATACAAAAAGAAGTCCAGTTGCCCTTATTCAAGCTCTTGTGATTTGACCTAAACCCAAAACTGTTTCATGATTTCTGAAGCATGACATCACTAAATGGAAAATCCCCTTTTCGTGGTGTTAATTGTGTAAACTAAATTACAGCCTAAACTCTGAAAACTTTACTGAGCTTTTAAAATATTCTAAAAACATCATAGATTTGAGTTTTTCAAATACTTACAGTATAAAATATTGGCAGATGAGACCGATGAGGTCTCATCTGCCAATCTTTTAGTGCTATTCACATCCAGCTCTCATAGACATATTCTTGATATGTCGCAGAAGACATTTCAGCCATTTACGGTGCGTTTAGACCGGACTCGGTGCAGATTTTTCGCGCGACGTGATTACATACAAAGTCAATGCAAAGACGCGAATAGACACGAATTCGTGCTGGCAGCGCGAATGACGGTTTTGAGACACGAATTCACGCGAGTTCAGAAAATCCAACTTTGGCGAAATATTCGCGTCACGACAGCCTATCAGCGTTGAGATTCTGGACGACAGTGACGTCATGCGTCCCGGGATCTTTTTAATTGATTTATCTGCCACTCACCGGAGACAGATGGACAGGCGCTCCGCAGCTGAAATGGAGCGCCTGTAGTTGGTGTCCTGCCGAGAGATCACGGCACCGATCCTCCCGAGAAGGTCATCAAACTGGGTCCTGGTGAGCCTGAAATACCGCTGGAAGCGGCCGTCATCCAGACGCAACTACTGGAGAAGGTGGTGAAATTCTCCGAGCTGAGTGCACCTCCGGATGATGTCACTGACCCAGACATGACGGCGTGTGCATTTCCGACGAATCTCGGACTGCCACAGCAGGTACAAGGACGCGATGGTACCAGCCATGGTTGATGAGAGAATGAAAGGGATAGCCCCTTGAGCGAAAATTCGCACATTGTTTACGTTGTAAATTCAACTACACCAAGGGGTGAAACAACTGATTGTGCACGTTGGTGCAGTGGACATCAGAGAGAATCAGTCTGAAATCTTAAAAAAAGACTTTGAGAAACTGTTTGAGAGTCTTGATAAAGTGACAATACCAACATTCATAAGTGGACCTCTCCCAAACATCGACAGGAGGATCAACAAATTCAGCCGGCTGCTTCAGTTGAACACATGGCTGTCCAAAGTCTGTGAGTCCAGAGGACCTCATTTCATTGAGAACTTTAATCTTTTCTGGCAAAGAGATGATCTTTTTCAAAGAAAAGGCCCACACCTGAACAGAGGTGGAGTGAGACGACTGACGGATAATCTTCTCCACGCTCTGAGGCATGAGAAGGGGCCAAGACCAGGACCAGGACCAGGACACGGTCCTGTGCTGCTGCCAAGAGAGAAGACGAGCCAGAGAAGAGCTCCTGCCTCGCCACCCAAGGACCCAGCAAAGGATTCAGCCACAGCAGCCACAGCAGCCACAGCAGCACCTCCAGCATCCCGAACACAGGATTCAGCAGCTCCACCATCGCCTTCACCACGGCCCTCACCACGGCCCTCACCACAGGCCTGGGACCCACCTGCTGCATCTACACCCTCCAGAGATGTTTGACCATCGTTCTCTTCTCCACCGTCACCCAGGAGATTTCCTGATCACCTTGAAAGCTTGGTGAAATCGGGGATTAAAATGGTTCCTCTCACACCAAACATGGCAAGATCAAGAATTCTATCCTCGAAGAATCATCGAGCCCCTCTCCCTCCCCAGCCTACTCCATCGACCAAAGCCCCCCCAGCTTGGCCCCCACCACCGGTGCCCACAGCTGTCATTTCCAACAGCGTCAATGCTGTTGTCTAGGACGCTAAGGGCCTCTGTGTTGGTAAACACCATCTCAACCAGAGGTCCAAGGATGGAGTGAAGAGAGAGACAATCAGACTGTCCAATCAGATAAATCTTATCCATATCCCTTGCAAGAACACAGCATCCAGTTCAACTATAACTAATCTCAAACACGCAGTACTCAATGTCAGATCTTTAAGTAACAAATCATTCTTAATTAATAGTTTTATTTCCTGTCACAATCTTGATTTTATGTTTTTAACTGAGACGTGGCTCGACAAAAACACAGCAAATGCAGTCCTGATTGAGTCTAGTCCACCTCACTTCAATTTTGTGTCTGAAACACGAGAAAACCAGAGAGGTGGGGGTGTTTGTGCCATGTTCAGGGACAATATACCCACCCACAAGCTGTCATTTGGGTTTTTTTCATCATTTGAGTATGTGTCATTCAAAATGGAGATAAAACAATCTTCCATACTTTATATCACCATTTATAAACCACCACAGAATTGTTTTATTGATGATTTTACTGAACTACTTTCAATTGTGTGCACTGCTTTTGACTGTTTAGTCATAACAGGGGACTTGAATGTGCATGTGGAAGCTAAAGAGCTCACTGCTGTCCTTGAAATGTTTGGTCTAACTCAGCATGTGACTGAGCCCACCCACAACAGAGGGCACACTCTAGATGTGCTCAATTCAAGGGGTGTTGTTATTTCAAACGTGAATGTCGTCGATGTTGCTTTATCTGATCATTTCTGTGTTTTCTTCGACCTATCTACTTTACCCAAATCAGCAGCTGGGTCTGCAGTTGTTCGGGGAAAACTCATAAATGACAGAACAGGGACACAGTTTATGGAAATGATTAGGTTTGAGAACACCCTGTGTTCTGATGTTGATGATCTGTTGAACTCTTACACATCAAGTCTCTTAAATGTTTTGGATACCATTGCACCTGTCAAGGTTAGAATGGTTAAAAGTAGGCAAAGGGCGCCATGGAGGAAAGAAGAGTTGGTCAGGGCACAAAAAAGGGAGTGCCAGAGAGCCGAACGGAAATGGCGCAAGTCAAAGCTCCAGGTTCATTATGAGACTTACAAAGAAAAGCTATGTGTGTTCAACCAGACTTTGCGTAGAACAAGGGAGAGTTATTTTTCTGAAATCATCAAAAACTGCAGTAACAACTCTCGTGTCCTGTTTGCTACAGTAAACAGATTAACAAACCCTCCAGTTTCACTGCCTTTAGAACTCATTTCTACATCTAAGTGTAATGAGTTTGCAACATTCTTTAATGACAATGTTCAAGGCATTAAAAATGCAATAATTTCCACAACACAAATAACTACTCTGCAGCCAGCTAGACACCTAGAGCTGACACATTTCACACCTGTTACTGACAAAACAGTCGAAGAGACCATCTGCAGTCTGAGTTCATCAACGTGCTGCCTTGATGAGTTGCCCACTAGATTCCTAAAGTCTGTGCTGAGCAGTTTGTTACCACAACTCGCTCATCTAGTCAACATCTCACTCCAGACTGGAACATTTCCAAAGGCCTTAAAAACTGCTGTCATTAAGCCTCTTCTAAAGAAGAGCAATCTTGATGCCACAGTACTGAACAACTACCGGCCCATATCAAACCTGCCATTCTTAGGCAAAGTCCTAGAAAAAGTTGTATACCAACAGCTTAGTGACTTTCTCCTGTCTAACAATGCTTTTGATACTTTCCAATCAGGCTTTAGGCCCCACCACAGCACTGAGACAGCTCTGATCAAGGTGACAAATGACATCCGCCTGAACACAGATGCAAGTAGAGTCACAGTCTAAGTTCTGCTGGACCTGAGTGCTGCCTTTGACACAGTTGACCATGCGACCTTATTACAGAGGTTAGAAGACTGGCTGGGAATCTCTGGTCGTGCTTTAAACTGGTTCAAGTCCTATCTAGAGGACAGGAAATATTTTGTTGAAATTGGTAACTGTGTCTCAGACCAAATGGCTATGACGTGTGGGGTTCCCCAGGGGTCAATCCTGGGACCTGTATTGTTCAATCTGGACATGCCTCCACTAGGCCAGCTAATACGCAGCTATAATGTGTCCTACCACAACTATGCAGATGACACTCAGATCTACGTGTCACTGACGGCAGGAGAACACGGGCCTGTAGATACATTGTGTCACTGCATCGAACAGATCAGTGTGTGGATGCAAAAGAATTTTCTCCAGCTAAACTCAGACAAAACTGAAATCATTGTCTGTGGCGCTCAGAGAATAGAGGTGGAAGGTAAATAAATGAAGGTAAAGAAGGAAGAAGAGGGGAATAGATGACAAGTATTGGGTCTCTAAGAGATAGAGATGCTATTTGGAAGATTACAGCTCAGTTTAAAGTGGTGAGCGCATCCACATCTAAAAGGGTGGTAGTCAAATTTACTTCCAGCAAAATCTCACCCTTTATTTCTGAGTGTGTCATTAAAATAAAATTTTAATAATAAATAGAATGGTCAATCATTGATTCGTAACAACAAATAGCTCAACTACACTAACTGATACTAACGTAAACAATTTGGACCAAACCACACTGTATGAGAAGCTAAGAAGAGAAGCCGCAAACGTATTGCAATTCCATATGTGGCAGGAGTCTCAGAGAAACTTAGAAGGGTCTTCTCCAAACTTGACATTCCAGTGCACTTCAAACCCAAGAACACTCTCAGACAGAGATTGGTTCACCCACAAACTGAGTGGCATTGTATATGCAGAGTAGTGCAGCCAAAAATGTGCAGACCTCTATATAGGAGAGACCAAACAGCTCCACAAGTGCATGGCATAACATAGGAGAGCCAGCTCTTCAGGTCAAGATTCAGCAGTTTACCTACATCTCAAGGAAAATGGACAGAGAAGACAGGTGGTTTGAGAGAGGAGTCAAGGAAGCCATCTATCAAACTGAAAATATAACATCTTTGAACAGAGGAGGTGGTCTCAGGTATCACCTTCCCAGCACTTCCCAGCATTGTCTTGCTTCCCCAGGCACTTACACAACCATTCACACCTTGGATCCTATGAGCAAAACTCCCCACTTCAGGCAGAAGTCAAAGCTCCAGGTTCATTATGAGACTTACAAAGAAAAGCTATGTGTGTTCAACCAGACTTTGCGTAGAACAAGGGAGAGTTATTTTTCTGAAATCATCAAAAACTGCAGTAACAACTCTCGTGTCCTGTTTGCTACAGTAAACAGATTAACAAACCCTCCAGTTTCACTGCCTTTAGAACTCATTTCTACATCTAAGTGTAATGAGTTTGCAACATTCTTTAATGACAATGTTCAAGGCATTAAAAATGCAATAATTTCCACAACACAAATAACTACTCTGCAGCCAGCTAGACACCTAGAGCTGACACATTTCACACCTGTTACTGACAAAACAGTCGAAGAGACCATCTGCAGTCTGAGTTCATCAACGTGCTGCCTTGATGAGTTGCCCACTAGATTCCTAAAGTCTGTGCTGAGCAGTTTGTTACCACAACTCGCTCATCTAGTCAACATCTCACTCCAGACTGGAACATTTCCAAAGGCCTTAAAAACTGCTGTCATTAAGCCTCTTCTAAAGAAGAGCAATCTTGATGCCACAGTACTGAACAACTACCGGCCCATATCAAACCTGCCATTCTTAGGCAAAGTCCTAGAAAAAGTTGTATACCAACAGCTTAGTGACTTTCTCCTGTCTAACAATGCTTTTGATACTTTCCAATCAGGCTTTAGGCCCCACCACAGCACTGAGACAGCTCTGATCAAGGTGACAAATGACATCCGCCTGAACACAGATGCAAGTAGAGTCACAGTCTAAGTTCTGCTGGACCTGAGTGCTGCCTTTGACACAGTTGACCATGCGACCTTATTACAGAGGTTAGAAGACTGGCTGGGAATCTCTGGTCGTGCTTTAAACTGGTTCAAGTCCTATCTAGAGGACAGGAAATATTTTGTTGAAATTGGTAACTGTGTCTCAGACCAAATGGCTATGACGTGTGGGGTTCCCCAGGGGTCAATCCTGGGACCTGTATTGTTCAATCTGGACATGCCTCCACTAGGCCAGCTAATACGCAGCTATAATGTGTCCTACCACAACTATGCAGATGACACTCAGATCTACGTGTCACTGACGGCAGGAGAACACGGGCCTGTAGATACATTGTGTCACTGCATCGAACAGATCAGTGTGTGGATGCAAAAGAATTTTCTCCAGCTAAACTCAGACAAAACTGAAATCATTGTCTGTGGCGCTCAGAGAATAGACTTTAAAACAGCTCTGCTTGTGTACAAGTCTCTTCATGGTCAAGCGCCAAAGTACATCTCTGACATGTTAAAGCCATATGAACCAACTCGGGCTCTGAGAACCTCAGGGAGGGGTGAGGCTGCGTTTCAGTTTTATGCTCCTAAAATCTGGAACAGTCTTCCAGAAGATGTGAGACAGGCCTCAACTCTGACAATGTTTAAATCCAGGCTGAAAACAGTTATATTTAGCTGTGCATATGACACCTGAAAGTATTTTATCTGCACTCTTTGCTTTTTAATTAATTAATGATTATTTTAATGGGTTTTTAATTTCTTAATTTTATTTTTTATTTCTTTTTAATGATTTTATTGCCTTCTTGTGATTTTATGTAGCTGTGAAGCACTTTGAATTGCCCTGTGTATGAATTGTGCTCTATAAATAAAATTGCCTTGCCTTGCCATACCCGCGGCACAACTCGCGCGAGTAACGCAACGCGAAAATTTGCACCGCGTCCGGTCTGAACGCACCGTTAGACTTTAATCTGCCAACAACTGAACATGTTGGTGTAACATGTTGTAGCGTGCTCAAAGAGAGAAAGGGGGAAGGATGTTTACATGAAAACCCCCTTTTTGAAACCAAAAGACATTTCACTGTTTACGACCCTTTTAACGGATTAAGTAAAAGAAGATAAGGATGCCAGATCTGAATTCTGGGCAAATGGGGTTCTTTTGTTCTGAGTTCCGCTCCCCCAAACCATCTACGCATAATAAATTATGCATCCGACACCTTGTGATAAGAAAAAGCCAGCTGCGTCTACTCCTTTTTCTCTCTCAACTAAAGGAATGTCCCGGTCCTCGATTTTCCAGAGAGTGAAAATCAACCAGAAACCACAGTTTTCTTGGATTAAAAGTATGAAAATCGGGACTGCATGAGCCCACAGGTCATTTTAAGACGTTCCACACTTTTCTACGAAGGTTATTCGAAAAGTTACAAAAATTTGATTTTATAGAAATTCTCCCGTGGAGCCACAGCGCAACCCAGAAGACATGAATAACGGACACTTTTCACTGTATCAGCCAGTAATCAGAAGTTAAGATACCATGTATGTTTTAATGCACACATGTGAAAGTCAAGGCCCGCGGGCCAGATCCGGCCCGCGAATAAATTATCTATGGCCCTCTGGATGATATTTAATTACCATTAGAACCGGCCCGCAGGCCACAGCCGCCCGCTGGCGTTTTGGAAGCACCAACACTACATCCCCCACAATGCAACGGTAGCCCGCGAAGTCACTGCAGCGCGAACAAGCGGCTTCATTATTCATCAGCAGTCAGAGTCAAAAATGGCAAAACGTAAGGTGGACGCTGAGAACAGGGACTTTCAAGCCAGGTGGGAGGCAGAGTACCTGTTTACGGAGGTAAAAGGCAAACCTGTGTGTCTTCTGTGTGGAGAAAGTGTGGCGGTCATGAAAGAATACAACCTAAGAAGGCACTATCAAACATCTCAGAAACACACAGTCAAAGATAAGAATATGGACACGGAACAAAGGCTACAGAAGGTGGAAGAATTAAAACGAGGACTTTAGTCCAGGCAGGCTATGTTCACACATGCAAAATCACAAAGCGAGGCTGCTGTCAAGGCCAGCTTTATTGTGGCAAAAGAGGTCGCAAAATCAGCCCGGCCCTTTACAGAAGGAGAGTTTATCAAAAAGTGTATGCTTGAAGTTTGTGACGCAGTGTGCCCAGACAAAAGAGTTCTATTCTCAAACGGGAGCCTGAGCAGAAACACCGTTGCTGAACGTGTAGACCAGCTTTCCACCAACATAAAAGAACAGCTTGTGAGAAAGGGAAAAGATTTCATTGCATATTCTCTTGCTGTGGATGAGAGCACGGACACATCTGACATCGCCCAACTGTCAATTTTCGTCCGTGGAGTAGACTCCAGCCTGAGCATAACAGAAGAGTTTTTGGCATTACGTCCTATGTATGGCACAACTACAGGACAAGATCTGTATGAAGAGGTATCCAGATGTGTAAATGAGATGGGGTTGCCTTGGGAAAAACTTGTGGGATTAACCACAGACGGAGCACCCGCAATGTGTGGGCGCAGGAGTGGATTGGTGGCAAGGATGCGTGAGAGGATGCGGGAGGAAAACGTCACAGATGAGCTGACAGCTTATCACTGCATCATACACCAGGAGTCATTGTGTGGCAAAGCCTTGAAAATGGAACATGTAATGAGCACCATAAAGCGAGCAGTTAACATCATCAGAGCCAAAGGTTTAAATCACCGCCAGTTCAAGGCATTTCTGGGAGAGTTCGATACAGAGTATGGTGACTTACCGTATCACACAGAGGTGCGATGGCTAAGCCAGGGAAAGGCGCTGCAAAGATGTTTCGAGCTGCGTGAGGAGATCTGTATGTTCATGGAAAGCAAGGGGAAAGACACAACAGAGCTCCGAGATGAAACTTTCCTGTGTGAAATGGCGTTTCTCTGCGACATCACGAGCCATCTGAATGTGGTGAATCTGCAGCTGCAGGGACGGGGACGTGTCATCTCTGATATGTACACAACAGTAAAGGCCTTTAAAACCTAGCTGAGTCTGTGGGAGATGCAGATGCGTAAAGAAAACTTGAGCCACTTTTCCAGCTGCCAGACCATGAAGGAGAAGCTCTCTACCGCTGTGTTCCCGAGTGCACAGTTCGCTGATAAACTCAACACACTTGCCGCCGACTTCCAACACCGACTTGCTGACTTTGAAGCCCAAAAAAGCAGCTTTGAACTGCTCAGCAATCCCTTTGCAGTTGATGTGGAAAGCGCACCACCACAACTGCAAATGGAGTTGATTGAGCTCCAGTGCAATGACACACTGAAAGTAAAATACGAGAGAGTGGGTGCTGCTGAGTTTGCACGTTTCATCCCCGACACAATGCCCCAGTTGCGCTTCCAAGCTGCTCGGACGCTCTCTATGTTTGGCAGCACATACCTGTGTGAACAACTGTTCTCATTAATGAAGCTAAACAAAACATCACACAGGAGCCGTCTTACCGACAATCACCTTCACTCAATCCTGAGGATTTCCTCAGCTCAGAGCCTAACCCCGAACATCGATGAACTTGTGCAAATGATGAGACACCACCAAGTATCAGGCTCCTCCTCAGACAAGTGAGCATCACAGAGCATATTTTCAGTTTTTAATTCAGTTAAATTCTTACATTTGTTTCGACAAGACGTGATTTTTCTTTGAAGGGAGTATTGTTTTGTCTCTGTGCCATATATTTTGTATTTTATTTTATTTTATTTATTTATATTTATTTTTCAGTTGAATGGGCTCAGCGGAAATTGCAGATGCCATGAGAAAGAATACAACTGATTTGATCTATTTTTTTATTATACTATTTGAAAGCAGTTATTGTTGTTGTTGTTGTTGTTTTTAAATTGTTTTTAAAAACAATTTAATTTTTTGCTGTTTGCCTGTTGAAAATGTTTATATAAATGTTTAATGTGCAGTCATTTCAATATGTTCTAATAAATATTGAACCAGTCCGGCCCTCGGCTTGTAACAAATTTGTTTTTTTGGCCCTCGGTGTATTTGACTTTGACACCCCTGTTTTAATGTTTTCATTATTGCAATGCCTAATCCAATGGTTTAAATTCTACAGGTATTAACCAAAAGTTGCATTTGCCTTCATTAACAAGAATTCCCAAAAGTTGTCATACCATTTTCATTATGATAATGTCAAGTATTCTGTGTTGATGACCGTTTCATGCTCATATTTGTGTTTATGCCTGCTCTTATGCAACATTATTGTCTGTTATGAACATTATATTGTCTAAATCAGTGTAACGTAGGTAAATGCGTTTGGAAGAGAGAATTCCCCTTTTTCTGAGTTTTACAGTTCCACCCCCCTTTTTAGATTTTTGGGTTAAGGGTCAGCTAAACGCCGATTGGACAAAAGCTGACACATGACATCAGGCTTAAAACCTTGACCCGCCATTGCATCGCTCTCTCTTGCCTTTCAATTCCGTGACCCTTGGACCTACCTGGTCTTCAGACCCCTTGACCCTCAGCTCTCCTTTTGTTTTACTCCTTAACCGTCAATTCCCAATTTTAGACTCCCTTTTTGTTATCTAAGTCTGGTTCCGATACCCGCGAGTGTTAGGTTAAGCTTGGACAACAACGGCCCGAACTAAGTTACTCTCCGCCAAGGAAGAAGAAGAAGAAGAAGTCGATTCGACGTCATCCCACTGGTTACCACGGAAACACAGCCTCCGACATCGACGCTCATCAGAAAAGAACCACGCGATCTCCTACTCTACCACAAAGTAAGGTGCCGAATTCTGAGATCTTTGAAGCAGTGGAACCCAGCTGAACGCTGAATGCTGAACCCTTCCTCTGAAAGTGATGGTTGTGCAGGAATCCGTAGGAAGTAACCGGCCGAAGTGATTAGCCATAGTAGCTCCGTGTGAAGACCCAGACTTAGTATTACGTAACAAGCCATTATTCATACCTCTTAGTTTAGCTACCTCTCTCTCCCAACCGTATTTCATTATAACCACTGCAAATTACCCATATTCTGTCCCTTTATCAACTGTTTATATATATATGCTTGTGGAATGTTAAATAAATGCTTGTAAGTAATTCATCAGAGCGTCACCGACCAGTTATTAAGCACCGGTTGTCCCTTCAAATACAGAACTCATGAGACTTCTCATTTCATAATCTTAACAGTTTTCCTCCCTGGACTGTAACTTAAAGCAAGTTAAAACGACATTGGAGGTGGTGCCCCGCCTTTTTGATACATATATTCATTTATAAGTGCATAACGCTACAATGTGAATGAGCACCCTGGTGAATTTCTGTATAATTTTATGACAACAGTCTAACAAAGTCAGACCTAGCATCATACATATATAAAATCCTCAAATATAAACCAAAATTTTATTAAAATACAGGCATCTCATAATGGCTAAGGATAAGGTTGACATAAAACAAATACAGGTCCAGTAGAGGATGGAGAGAAAAAGAAGCATACCTTAATTTCAGTTTATATCACTTTTGTCTGATGAATTCAATGAAATCATATACAGCAGAAATGTACAGCACACCAAACATAGTTGTGCTGATCATCAGGAACAGATCATTGGAAAAACTTTCATAAAGTATCTAACACTCTGTCTTCATATGCATCCAAATTCATTGATTAATGATTCTCCCTTAGGGTCTTTCTCAAAATTGGCACATGCATATGGCGTCATGAGTGTGACACTTTTGAAAGTTTTTTCAATTCAGTTAAATTACCATGATATGATGGGGTGCAGGAAGTTTGTAGTCACAACTTATCAAGCAAGTAGTTTGCAGTATTAGTAGCTGAAGCATAAGAATAACACATTGTGAAAGAATATGGAATGGTATATTAATCTGATAAGATAAGATTCGCCTTTATTGTCTCCCCCCCCCCCCCACACACACACACACACCACCACCACCACCACCACACACACACACACACAACCATTAAGACATATTATTTAGTAGCCTAATTGACCAAGGGACCATTGAAAATTTGAACCTATTCGTTTTACATTTCGGGACCCTGTATCTTCTTCCTGAGGGCAGTATCTCAGTATCTGAGCAATATGTGTTGAAGCAAGGAAACATCTAAAACATACCAGGCAATGGCCCCTGGGTACAGGGGTTGAGGAACACTGACATAATCAATGTTGCTGGCCTGGCTCCACATCTATGAAGCTTTAAAAAAGATCAGCGGGGTCAAACTATCACACTGTTACTATAAGCTGTGGAGCCAAAAGTAACACACACGGTTCCCTGTATAACCACAGAACTCCCATCATATCTTGAAGTGTCAAATAGCACTGGTGCACGTAGGAACAAGACCAGTGCACCAAATCCAGTAAAACCAGGAGCAATTAGATCAACCTTATTTATATGATTTTAGTGTACATGTTTGTGTATGAGGTTGTGGTTAGTATTTTTTTTGTGATTCAAAAAATAGACATCTTTAAATGCCTTTTGTATGTGTGCTTATTAGCCTACTGTCTGTTTTACAGTTTGTATCCACACATATTTGAATGTTGGATCCATACAGTTGTATATGAGAGCACAGTTAAGTGTGATCAGTCTTTGTCTCCTCAAGTGAAGTGAGTTTGTGAAAAACTGCTTTGCAGCTTTGAAAAGTGTTTTCTGGAGCAGGAGTAATTAAAAGTGAGGAGATGACAGAGGTGGAAAAAGACATCTAATGAAAACAGCTTCTTTTTCTATCAGTAGGGAGGCAAGGGAGAAGAAGGCATGCAGTATTAATGACGGGAGACTGCTCAACTTTAGTAGATGTTGTTTGAAATTGCTGTTTGCTCTTTTTTTATATATTTTACATGACTTTGGAAAGTACACCTGATAAACCAAAGCAAATTATGTCCTTTGCATTCAAGAGATACTTGGAATAAATGACTTCATGAATACACTTGCAATATTGTATGCACTTGTTCAGAGAGTTCTCTTTTAATGACCAGTGTTTGGCTAATATACGGTGGGTAAATACTGTGCTGAGGATGATGTGTGTATTCATTTTGTAGAACTTCAGTTACAGCCAATAATTATTCAGCCAAAAAGGAGTAAATAGATGAGAGAGAAGCAATATAGTTACACCAGCCTTGATCTAATTCATTAAATTGACTTGGAAAATGCTACAACAAGATCTGAAGCTGTCTAATCAGATCCAACTAAGGAATTGTAAACTTATTTTTAATGAAATAAAATTAAAAAAAGCATCATTGAATACTCGTTCCTGTTTTTGGTATTTTCCTGTGCTTTGAATTGTGTTGATTATATTGTTTGTTTGTAATCAATATGATAAATTGTCTGTTTAAAACAGGTATCGCTTGAGAATGAGATGTCCCAATGAGATTACCTGTATAAATAAAAGTTAAGAAAAAAATAAAGTAATGAATAGAATTCAGTTAAATTCAGTTTTATTTATAAAGCACCAAATTATGACAAATATGCACTTAAAGCACTTTAATGATACAGTCCAATTCCAACCAATCATAAGCCAAATAAATTTCATCCAATTATAATTTAAAAAATTCTAATCAATTCAAATCCAAATTAGTCTAAATCCTATAATGCCAAATAAGAAAAGTGATGTAAAAGTAATGAAACCAACACATTGCATCCAAAATTTTCTTTGATCAATACCCTGTCTTGAGCATGCACGAGGCGACAGTAGAGAAGAATAAAAAACCTGCAGCAGAACCGGAGCTACAGGCGGTCATCTGTCTTTTCTGGTTGGGGGTTGATAGGATAGGGAAGAGGGGTCAATAAGCACCGTGTGCAGGACGAGTTCCACACTGGCAGTTTTTTGTATTAGGATCCATGAATTAGCACCTTCATTTTCCACTACTTTTTCCATATCTGTGTTTGTGGCCAAAAAACACCAGCAACACGGTGAGAGCATGTCATGCCATAGGAGTACAAATGCAGATGTGGAATTTAAATGACAAATCAAAACTTGAGCTGAATTTACTTATGGACAAACTAAGTAAAAAACACTGTTATAGTTCCATTTTTGAGACTTAATTGTGAAACTGCAACCTTTCCTTTTGTATACAAATGTAGTTATTTGTGTTCTGCACTTGGTTGCTTCTCTACTTGTGTTAATTGAATGTTCTGTGGCACATCTAAAGAAGGCTTACCTTATTCGCTGCCTGAAAGTACTGTTGTACACATGCTAAATATTTGTTTGTGACTCGTGCCATGTTTTAACATGAAATGCATGACTTGAATTGGACATTTTACATGGTAAAAATCAAAGAAAGTTAAACCACCAAAAACACATGAACAGAAAGCACCCATGCAAAATTCACTTGTTTATTCATTTAGGCAAGATTGTCACTGGCTGGGCTAACGAAGCTTTAACAGCATAATTGTTAATAAGTGTTATACTGTAAATCTAGAGATGAAGCTGTACTGTTGTGAAAATGTGTCTCGCTGCTCGAAGTTTTACTCAAAGCCACTTTCAAATGCTAAAAGCAAAAACCCCGAGCCAGCCAGTCACTTAGACAGCCATTCATTCCATCAGCCATTCAGTCAGTCGAGCAAAAAGTGTATGACAAATTTAATGTTGCTCTCTCTACCCATTTCTCCATTCATCTCTTTCAAAAATATAATCAAGCCTTACCTTGCCCCTCTCCTCTCCCTCTCTCTAAGGCTCTGCTAGAGGCAAAGCGAGTCACTGATGTGATTCCTTTCGTCATCCAGAGAACTTAGCAATTTGGATCTGAGATTCATTCAGTGTATGCACATTAAGTAGCATTTTAGCCCAATGAGGCATCAATAAATCAGAAGGCAATTTAAGAACGATGAAAGGGAAAGCTTCTCTCTCCTCCTTTACTCTTGTGTTGGTCATCCCCTGTCTGCGATGGGCCTGATTCCTCTGATCTTTCACATATGCTAACTGTGCGAAACAGTAAAGAATAAGGTGGATGAAGGATTCAATCCTCACCCTCTGATCTGTGATTCTGTTATGTGCTGAGACATTAGGTCATGCCTTGCTCTATCACTCTCTAAGACCAAATCTGAATGGTAGCAAGATTAAGTATTCAAAACTGAAATTACAGTGAGGTTAATGTTGTCTGAATAGAAAATTATGTAATATTACACCGTACCTACAGACAGGCATTGCACCCATTCGTGCATCAGTGCTGCATCATGCACAATAGATGCATTACATCGCGTGTTACAAAAAGTAAGGCAAAGCATATCTTACTAAATTTTTTTGCTTCATGATACAAACAGAAAACTGAAAACATTTCTCAATTTTATTTCCATTTGTACTTCTGATTAGAAGTGTGATAGAGAATTAATTACAGTTTAAGGACAAAACAAAGATTATGACGATTTTATTCTAATAATTATATAATATTTTTTTTTTAATGACTGCAAAGGTGAGTCAACTCATTCAGCTATTTGAGTAACAGCTGAGCCTCCTGTCATACCTGAGTTAAGGGCCTTCTAGCTACTTGAGCTGGAGTCCTTTCAGCCTTGTCTGCTTCAGCCCCCCCTGTGCCTCCCTCGCTGTGGTGGACAAGGTGGGTGGACACATCCTCAGTTTCTCTCCTATTCCAGGGATAAATTGTTATCTTTAGTAAGTGCATCTCTGAAGCCTTCTCTCTCCTTGCTCAGATAGCACGCCGAGAGAAGGTTATGGTTCTGCTGCAAGCTTCGAGATATTGTCCCTCATAAGAAAGGTTTAATGATGATGATGTCTTATAAGGCTACAAAGGGGCTTTGCATGGTATATTCAAACCAGTTGTGTGGGTTTTTATTTGTCAATATTTTTTATCTTCTATGCGGTATTATCTTCCAACATCACACCCTTTTAGAGTCACCAATTAACCTGACATGCATGTTTTCGGGCAGTGGGAGGAAGCTGGAGTACCCAGAACAAACCCACACATACACAGGGAGAACATGCAGACTCCACACAGAATTGCTGCAGTCAGGGTTCAAAACCCTCCAGGAACCCTCTTGCTGTGAGGCGACAGTGCTAACCACCACACCACCGTGCAGCCCAATTTAAGGTCATATCAAAAACGAAGTTACTTGTAAATCTGATCCCCAATCAATCTACACACTGCCAAAAAGAATGCAAATCATGCCACAGTTGTAGCTTCATTGCAACTCCTTTCATAGATGTCCCCTAAATATATATTTTATCTAAATGTAAACAATTACACTGTTTGCCTCAAGCAAAAATCCAGACAGTCAAGAATATGTCTGCCAAACAAGCAACTGGGATTTAGCATTGCTTCCATGAGGAACACTGACTAACTGCAGAGCTGCATTTGGGATTGACATCTCCAATGGAATTTTTGATTTCATTCTTGAGCTGCATTTAATTCCATAACAGGGAAATGGATAAAGTGTTAGAGCTACAATCCACTAGCCTGATTAACATAGACTTTCAAATCTCTTCGAGATTCTGGTCTGACCAAGACCATAACGAATACGATTCGAAATGGCCTGGTCAACCCGCCTCCCTCGGGTTGCTACTGGTTGTGGCCAGAAAAGGCTGTGCCTAAGCTTAAGCCAATCACACCACTCTTTCCTCTGACGTATGATTTAGCTACCAGCGGGGCTAACTGGTAGATTAAACTCTTACCAAAGCCACTAGGGAGCAAGCCAGGCGAAAACGTCTTTCCTGTCAAGAAACGATTCAAGGGCTGTTCTTTGCTCGATTTTTAACGAGAATCTCCTGTCGAACACTTTCATTACAGCATCTACAGCAGTGTCAAAAGCTTGATGCTGCTCCATGTTGATATTGAATGAAGCGCTTCCGTGTACAATCCATGGGTTGAGTGGCAGTTCAACCACGTCACTACCTTGAACCCGCCTTGGTTGGCGCTGCTCAAAGTTGATTGCTTCCCGACAAAGTGGGTGGAGTTCCCATTTTTTCGGGAACTCGAATCCACCTGAATGAGCAGTTGGCCTGAGTAAGTGTAGCAGAGCCGAAGGTGTTGCGTCACTGCGAGGGCGGAGCCTGGGTAACAATCCACTGATGTTTTTACAGGGAAGGACAACACAATATGACAATTGTTTCTTTGTTTTTTTTTTATTTGCTTTCAATACACAGGTTCAAAAAGGCAGGCACATGAATTTTTTATAACTTAGCAACTGTGTCTCACGACACAACATATCGGAAGGGTGTGTTTGAGATGGCCTCGTGGCCACATAAGGCTATTTTAGTCATTTCCTTTAAAGACATCCTTCCAAACATTCCAAACAGATTTTACCTTCCCAAATGTCTAAAATTTGGCTTTTATAGGTATGTTTATCAAAAAATATACAAAATAAATGGCCAAAATGACAATTACTGTCAACAAACTGTCAGTCACAAAGGTACACATGAACTGAATGGGAAGTCTTTTATTTTCCTTATGCACCCGCTGAGCTGAATACCATCTGTCCTCGTCGCTTATTTGAGCCAGTTGGTGAGAGGCAGAAAACACCCCCTTGATGTGAACAATCTACAAATGTTGACAACTTGCTTTATAGCTAATATCAATGTAATATCAATGTATCAATGAAACTCTCATTGAAATACTGAATTCTCTCCAACATTAACTGAGATGCACTTAACCCCTGACACCAGGGACAAAATGTGCTGCTCATTGCATTTCTACTATGGTCTCTCATAAGTATAACACTCTTGTCTTTCCTCTTGTTAGCTGGACTCATTGAAAAATAGTGGCAGAATCAGTCGCTGTCGTCCACTAAAACAGCCACATATCATATACAGTACCCAGGCCCTCCTGGTGACTCTGGATGAAAGATTGTATCACCCGTTCTGCTGTCATCCAGTGTCATCGTTTGTATTGATTCGGTGACAGATTAGCCCCAGGAGGGAGCAGTGTTGGCAGATTGCGTCTGTTTCTTGTTTTTGCTTCCTGGTTTCTTGGCATGATACAATTGACATAGGGTGTATTGATTGGGCAATTACTGCAACGCTTGAGACAGCTAGGGTCAGAGGCGCTGAAAGACGAAGAGCGTGTGCACATGTGGTGTTATTGCGGTGGGAAAATCCTTCTGTATTGATGGAGAGCAGGTACGCCTTCCACACAGAGGCTTGATCACATAAGGATCACACGCCCTCCCCAGGATAACACTGGAATATCATCAACACAAAGGGTTGACTGAGAATGTGATAAAATTGATCCCAGCTTCTCCTCATCTCAACTAGTTGTTCATTAGTGTGGCCAGCAGCAGTGGGCAATATATTGGTACATCTGAGTATTGATTTGGACTGAAGTGTGTATAGGCTTGCTTAGGAGAGTAAAAGACCATGTAAACCAGCAAAGAATTGAAAAGCTCTTTGTTAAGAGGGGAATCTACTAAGGGCTTAATTGCTTTGTGTTAGGGGAAAATAGTTTGGTCCCAAAGTCCTTAAGAGTTTGTGAAGCTGTTCAGTATTCAGGTGGTTCTTACTGTTCAGAGTTCAGGCCACCTATTAAAGCAGTCGAGTTCATTATCCCACCTTGTAGCAGCAAAACACAAGCCACAAGAAGGAACCAAAGCAGATAATTAATTTAGATGTATGTGAAAAAGACTGACACATGTAGTAGGTAAATAATGGCCACACCTTCACTACCACACAATCTGACACTGTAGTTGGTCATGTACTGCCTCAGAGGTAAAACTCAGTCATTTATAATTTACCTAATTTTAGAGAGTCTGGCAAAAAAAAAAAAAAAAAAAGTGGAGTAAAGATGCTCAGTATGAGCAGCATTAATATTTACAGCAATTCTCGGAGACCTCTAATGACTTTAATTAATATTGTATAATGTACAGGCTTGACAAGAGAGGATGTAGCATGGACAGACTCCAGACTAATGAAACGACAGACAAACGTATTGGATGCACATAAATAGACATACAGACTACAAAATGGATTGACAATTACTTTTCAGGCTTAGAAAAAAGATAGACGGAGAAACCTATAAGCGTGCATGCCCTAACATGCTTACGCTCTCACTCAAACACTCACACAGTTGGGGGCCGTGCTCCAGACATCCTCCAGAGTATGATGAGGGCAGCTGAGACAGTGATGGATTACAGGCACATCTGGGCTGTAATAAGTAGGTCCCCCATCCCACCTGCATTCAGCAGGAGGCTGAAATCCTGCATAATGGTTTCACATGGAAAGCCTGATGTCCTGGGCTGTATAATGCCTTGTCAGGATGTGCGTCTTGTTGTTACTGGATTACTGCTCAAAGCAGAGTAAAACAGTACTCCACAGTTTTAAGTGCAACTGTGCTTAAAAACCTTAGATCTTACAGCTACACTGCATGAACTTGAACATGAACAACTATTTAAGATCATTTGCAGAAACCCACTTTTTGAAGGATACATATTCATCTGATAGGCAAGAACATTTGATTCTGGCCTAATATTACTGTATTTAAATAAAAAAAACTTTCAAATCACTTTAAAACAGGGACAGGATTAAAAAATGACTCTTCAGTGAATGTACAAAATGATAAATGATTCCAGGGCTCTCGTGACAGCATTTAAACATAACAATAAATTGGAACAATCCATTGTGAGACACAGAAGTCCTATTTCTATTTAAACACTCCATAAAATGGCTGATAAAGATCGCACAGGTGGTGGAATGAAAACAACAATCGATCGGCCACCAAAAGCAAGACCCAGAAAACTTCCACCTGCAATGATCCCATTGCTTGTTTGCCTGAATCTGCCCTCATTATTCTGCATCTATGGGGCGTCCTGCTTTAACCTCAATAGCTCCTGAAATCAGACACTACTGGGAGAGATATTTCAGCTTAATTTATTTAAGCATTTTCTAATCCTTACTTTTCTGTACTGTGTATCTGTGCAGCAGTACTTAAGACCCAAACAGTTAACCTAATGGTTGATTTTTACCAGCTCTATTCTTTCATATTTCTCATTGTTTATCCCACACCTACCAGACATTTAATTCTAAACTGTAGTTCTGTGTCAGGCTACATCAAACAATAAACTGCCAGAAGCTTTTTATATCCCATCAAGTATACCATATCAACGCATTTACTGTGAGATCAAATCAATTATTTCTAAGCATTCAATTGATTTCCATCTTGCACAGTGAGTATGAGGTGAGCTACAGTGTATGATCTTTATATAGATTAGCTATGACTGTGAGTCTGTAATAGGCAGTAATCTATTCACCACACAGGGTTTAATGTAACTGAGAGAAGTAAAAAGACGTAAAAAATGCTGTCAAATCAATTCTGAGAAGCTAAATTTTGTGTTTTGTGTTTTTTAACTAACAAAGAACACAAGACATGCAAAGGAATGGAGAATGAAAATATACAATAGAATTACATACATTTACAAAAAAATCATCCAAAACATAATCTGCTCTGTAACTAGAGCAATGTAGACTAATGTGTGTACAAACCCTCAAGCGACAGACACCTCTGTCTTTGTTGGCAATTTGCTTCCACAGCATCTGTTCACGCTTCAGCACCCTGGCCGTTTGAGAGCCACTGACCCTTACCAGAGTTACTGACCGGAGCTGATAAAGTGCCTGATGGGTGGCTGTAAGACAGGTTGGATTAATTAGCTTGTGGGTTAGCTGGTGTTGCGACAAGCTCTAGGTGGTATTACTGTGGGCGTGTAAAGCATCAAGTGTATCTGACCTTTTCAGTATGGGCTAAAGGGAAAAAAACTGCAGTTATCATGGAGCAATCCCTGGAGGTGGAGTACATGGAGCTTGTTCTTGTTGTTTGGGATTACTAGAAATGTCTTTCTTTTTAAACGGTTCTTAACAAGCTTTGTTGATATGTTGAACAATGTTGTGCTGTGTACATTGTCATCAATCTTTGTGATCCTTTGTGTGTTAGATTATGGGATTTAAAGATGACCAAAAACTAGCCAAACCACCCTGAAAAATACTTGTTATATTTCAAAAATAGCTGTGAAAATAGGCCGGTGACAAATGAGGCTTGGAAATTTCTTTCATTCTGTTTAGTAACTTCATGAGGAGTGAAAAAGATCTTTACCATTTTCGGCGATAAATGCAAATTTTTCTGCCAGCAGCTTTGTATAATTCCAAGTAAAATTTGATCTATTTAATCTATTTTCAGAATGTAAACAAATAAGTTTTGCTTCACTGTTTCTGGGCTTATGTTAACTTAACTAAGTACTGGTTGTAGCTTCACCAACAAGACTTGGTATGATTAGCTATAGATCCTCTCATTAAAATGCAAAGCAAATTTCCTTAGATGAAGAAATGCATTTCAGCTAGCAACTGCTAGATTACAGTATTTGCTCAAATAAAATTGGATTCAAATATAGGATGGCTGGAATAAGCAGGAAGGAAGAGAGAAATAAAAAAGATAATGATAACAATCAATAAAGTAAGAAGCATACCTGTTATATGATGGGCATACCAAAGATGAGAAATTTCTGTACATACCACTATTGTCTAAACAGTTCAATACGATAACAAAGCTGTTTTAAACATGTTGTTTGATTTCTTGATTTGACACCACTTTGGATCAGTTCAATTTGCTGATGCAGCTTTGGATGCACATCTAGAAGCCTTGCTAAAAAAAGAGGTTTTCTATTCATTAAAAGTCAGAAGGTATTTGTTCATTCAACTCTCTGGCCCACAGTGGGGCCTCTCTACAATCCACCTCAAAAGTTAAAGCCTAAAATGTAAACATAGCAAATTCTGGATGGGGACAAAATGACAGCATTGTTTCACAAATTTGTCCTGATAACAGAGCTCGCCAGGGAACGAGGGACACAAGTGTTTACATGCTCATTCTAGATTTTATTTTGAGGCATTAGAATATGGTATGGCAAGTAATTGAGATAGTGATGGTCATTGTAAAAATTGTTTAAATTGTTTTATTTAAATTTTTGATGAATAGTGATAAATCTAAAATCATTCATACATGGCAAGGTTTTATTTGCTATCGCAGGTATTAATTTGTTCTAATAACAGGCGCACTTACATGTAATTTTTTCAACCATGCATTTTGTCTGATGTGATATGGAGACCAATATTTGATAACTATGACAACACTTTACTAAAGCACTTTACTTTTAGCTTAGCCAATAATTTAACAATGTTTAGTGTCAGAAATAAACACTTCTTGGTTAAAGTTAGAGAATGAACTTGTTAAGAGCTAAAACACATTATTCTTGACTGACATTATTCAACATGACTGCCTCATTTATTGATTGTTGCCCTGGTTACATGTAAATAAAATGAGATTAATTAGTCTGCGTGTGTTAGAGGAAGAATGTCTATGCTTCATAAAAACCTATTTGGTCAGAATGTAATATGAGAGGGGTTATTTTTTCTAATCTTCTGGCGAGGGCTTGCAAATTACTTTGAGATCTATTTGTGATATTGGATCGGTAACTGGATTGAAGTGTGGGATCTTTGTCCAGTAGTATGTAGCAGAGCTCATATTTGGGGGTAATCTGCCATTCTCCTCAATTTGTGATATCATTTTGTAAAGTGTGGGTGCCAGTGTAGAATTGAGAAAGGTAAATCCAAAGCTATGCTGTCTTCCCGCTGTAATTTTGGATGATTGATGTTACTAAGAAACTGATCACTGATATTTTCTGGTGGATCAATTTGTGCTGAATATCAGGTTTTGTAGACGTCCCTAAAATTCTGATTTCTTGCATCAGGTCATGGCTGATATTCCCTGCTGAGTCCTTAATGGAGGTGATTGATGAGGTTGTTTTTTCCCTGTTTATTTTTAATTGATTAGCTAGGAATCTCCCAGATTTGTTGCCATGTTTAAAGTTCTCTAAGTGCAGTGTTTGCAACAGGAACTGTGTTTTCTTATCAATTATTCAATTTAACTGAAGTTTAGCTTTCCTTATTTTATTCAGTATGTGTTCCTCTGGGGAAGCACTGTAGGCACACTCTAATGATTTAATTCTGAATTCTAATTCTGATACTTTTGAACACTCCTTATTTTTCTTATGCGATGAAAAGATTTTCCTGCATCCCAAAGAACACATGCTGACATTCCTAGTCATTATTTTTTGAATATATAGACCTTTCCCTTTATAGTAACTAAATCAGTATCTTTTAGCAAAGATCTCCAATTTCAAGTTTGGGATCCAACTGTGAGCCATGTTTAGCCCTGCACTTCTGGTCATAGGTCTTTACCATTTTGTGTGTGTGTTTGTGTGAGATGAGGTGACTTGATTGGGATGCCCCTACTCATCCTGCATTGCTAGCCTCACTGCTGGTACACCTATCTGCACCAAAGATCCTGTTTTTAATAAGTCATTGCGAGGTTCTCTTATTTCTTTTCGCGTTTTTTGGAAATAAACATATTTGTGATGGTAAGCGGAATCCTGTCTCTTGATGCTTAAGTACGCAAACCTGGGTGCCATATCTGTAAATGAGATTAGCCCAAATGAACATTTCCTTGGGTGCAATTCCCCGGGTGGCGTTGTCTGACTTCTTCCCATTTTGCTGGTTTAAACTTTTTATCCCTGAACGTAATAATATTTAATCCTGCATATAATACAACCAACCACCCCTCCCCTCACCAAATAAGAATAGTATAATCTGGAATATGCGTAGTGTACAGATGAGGAAGAAAGCATAATCCCTGAGATTGGGGTGGTGGGAGTGCCAAGTATCAAACAGACCAAAATCATTTATGTATTGTTTAGCAATTTTTGTGGATTCCCAATTCCACTCACTCATTGTGGTGCTGAGCCTGTCCACTCTTGAGTAAAATACCACGTTGAAGTCCCCTTCTATGATGACTGTATTATCTGAGTGATCAGAAAGTGAAGTGGAAAAAGAGTGGAAAAAATGAGGGGTTGTCAATATTTGGACCATATATATTAGCAATGCACAACTGCGTATTTTGAATAGGCAATTTAGCTCTTATAAATTTATTCTGGGTCTATAATTGTGTTTCCAGTAAAAATGTATTTTCTTGCTTATAATAATGGCTACACCTCTTTGTCTGGATTTGTAACAGGCTGCGGACACATGAGGAAACTGCGCTGTGGTGAGTACATCTGCTGTCTTTGATGAATGAATCCTGTAGACCCTTCAGTCCACTGAAAAGTTGCAATCTCTTCTTCCTGTAACCAGCTCCACGCACATTCCATGGGATAAACCTTAGCGTTCTCAGGGTCAGACTAGTGGAATGAGTCAGTGGGGTTACATGGCACTGAAAGGATCAGATTGGCTAAATTACAAAAGGAATGAGTTGAGCAAGGGTAATTATCCTTGGATATATGGCGGTGAATGAATCAGATCAGAGGCACAAAGCATGACATACTCCGATACGATAAGTGGCGCTGTACCCATTTCAACTATTGCTAATAGAGCCACTTCCGGTTGACCCCTTCAACAACAAACTCAGGCATTCGAGAAAATGCCGAATGAAGATCAAGATGAGGCTACGTCCCTCTATATTTCGTTTGTGATGAGCTGCTTATTGCACAAAGGCGCATTCTCCATCGTGGTGTTTTTCTTTCCGACGGCGACAACAGTAATATCGTCTCTTCCGAATCCCGGTTCCTGACCCTGGGAAAAAATCTCGAGCATGCGCAGAACACAAAGTCTAATTCACCACGTGCTTCACCCGTCTACAAGCACGTTTATTTTGACTTTCAACCGAGTTATCTCGGGGTCTTAATCCGATTGCGAGTAACTTGATTCGATCAAATTTCTTGTCAGATTAAGGTGTCTATATGCATTTAATAACTCAGTCTTATTGTAATTTAGCCAACAATCTGATCCTTTCAGTGCCATGTAACCCCACTGAGTGTTGGATGCTTGCTAAAAATTACCACAAACATGTTGTGTGTCATCTACCTGTGTGTTGAACATTTCTATTTGTGTGGTTTTGGGTGTGCGTGTGTGATATGGAGGTGGGGTTGCTCTCCCACAGCTACCACCAACTCCATAGTACTAGGTTCTTGAACTACGAGGACGGGCAGCACTTAATAACCCGTACACCAATTTTATCCAACAACTTATTCATTTATTATATGTAATCTAAAACAAGAATAAAAGAGTTTAGGAAATGTCCGTTCTTAAAAAGGGGAGGGCCTCCTTTTAAAAGTCAATTTACGAACAAAATAAAAACTAGGGCACTCCAAGCTCACGGCCACGCTCCAGTCCTGTGCTCCGCCGTCCTGCTTCGCCAGTTAGCCACCGCTTCAAGTAGCCTGAAGGTATTCCAGTCTTATGCTGCACCCATCTGCCACACGGCCTCCACCTTGCCGGAAGCTACCGCTGGCAACACCATGGACCTGGAACCCAAGGCGGCCCCCATCCGTCACACGGCCGCCACTTCGCTGGGAGCCTCCGCTGGCGTGGCATGGACCTAAAACATAAAAGGATGGCCAGCAGTCTCGGTCAGGATACATTTGCTGCCTAAAATCACACTTGGCCATTCCAACACATGCAAGTAAACTTAATAGGAAATAACCACATCAACAATAAATAAATCCAAAACATACCTAAAAATGAATTGAACAAAACATGCAGTTAAAATATGGCACATAATAGATAACGAATATAAAACCAGCAGTAATGCATCCCACCTGACTCACTGTCTGACACGTGCATTGAGTGTGTTTGTGTTGATGTGTGCTGGTTTGTGTAAGCATGCTGTCTGTGTTGTAGACATTTTGTATTTGGTTGTGTGTGCTGTCTAAATCTCTATATGTGTCATACATGTTAACAATAATATAGCACAATGAAGTAAAGATGCAGCTAGTTACGATATAGTGAAAGAAAAGAAGAGCAGTGCAAAAGATTAAAAGTGTGAGATGATACCAACCCGTATAAAACTATTTCGCTATTGTTTACCATTTGTGCTGTCAAGACTGGCAATTCCATCCATCCATCCATTTTCTATACCCGCTTAATCCGTCAGTTGGGTAGCAGGGGGGCTTGAGCCTATCCCAGCAGTGAGACTGGAAATTATTATTTATTTATTTTTTTTTACATGTTCTATTGGGACATTTATCTCTGTGAATTGGGTAGATTGTGGCAGTTTTATGCATGTATTACCTATAGTGATCTTCTTTCTGTTGGAGTATGAACAAAAGGCCCATGAGTTCGTTTTGATATTTTTTTTTTCTTTAATGGCTGAGAAAGGGTATGAGGAATGTAATGGGAAAATCTTTTTTTTTTTTTTTTAAATATAGTAGTAGCTTAGTTACATAATATAGCTCTTTAAAATCTCTACGTTGATGTCTCACTACTGACTTGTATTATCTAAGAGACTGACATTTAAACCTTTTTTAACCTGTTGAATACGCATACTCTATAGAGGAACTTGACCATTCATTGGGTTGATTAGTATCCCTGAAACATTATTACACAGTTCATTTGATTATTCATTCATTTATTTTCTTGACTATGAACCTTTTCTTCTCCAGAGCTCTTTTATTATGTCAGCTGCTGATACAAAGTATTGCATTTATATCCACTGTAGCCTACTGCTCCAAAAAGTTACTTTTTCATGGTCACATTTCCTGTCTGTGGACCTGTTTACACCCCTTGTTGAATTCACTTCTATTGTGGAACTAGGCCCGACTAGTTATCACCGTCAGTCAGAGAGCCAACACAGATGATTTGTGATCTCTTCTTCCAGGCACTTACAAAAGTTGCTATTTTGCTGTGTTGCTCCCCCTGTGGTGAGGCCAAAGCACAGATGGCAATCTCTGCTCTGCTGGATATACAGGAGAAGGAGATTAAAAGAGCCCAGTCCTACACAGTTGCTGAGGTGGAAATGCAGGTCCTGACTGTAGAGTCTCAGACATCAGAAAATGGTAACCGCTCTACAAGGGTTTTTAAGGTGTTGTGAGCATATAGGGGCATTTATAATGTAACAAATAGATCAGATACATTCATATTAATTGACCAAACAAGTGGGGGATGAAATATTAAATGTTTAAGACCATTTATGCAAACAAAGATGAATTGTGATTTAAGAGCATTTTACTGGCATTCTTTATGCTATACACAAGTATGACTGGAAATGGTAAATTAGGCTGATTGTACAATCTGGCAAGGTTTAATCATCAAGTAATGCTGCAAAAGGGAAACCCAAGCGATTGTATCACAATAGATGTTGCACTTGTCCTTCACTTGTGGATTTTTTTTTGCTCAACTGAACCCATATTTGCATCGCTCTCCATCTGGCCTGCTGGCTCCAGATGCAACTGCCAGACTATTTTCTGATTGGGCCATCTGGGCAGCTCTCTTCTGGAGCTCAATTGAAAGCAAATATAGTGCTATTTCTTGTTAGATTGCTCATTTATTTATTTATTTATATATTCTTTTTTTATGTGCCACCTCCCAGAACTTGAACCCACATTCAAACGGATGGCACAGACAAATGGAAAACTGCCTTTTGGGCCGAATGCTTGCTTCCTCGTCCCGAAAAAGCAAGAGCAGTTTTATACAAAGAGTTTGATTTTTTGCATTACTAAAAACTATATTTAGAAAGAGGGCACTCATTGAGGTTACTCCATATAAATATTTTTCTTGGTGTTGTCTGAGTACTGTGAACTAGAAATTGGAAAAACACATTCCATATGTCATCTTCAGTAATACTAAACTTACATCTCCATTGTTATAACCCTGCTGCTCCTTAAATGTCCAACCCTTACATCCTCTTATTTTCATTTACAAATGAGGCCATAAATATAAACACCTTGATAAAAAAAAAGCTTCATCAATCATTTATATTGCAATTTATTTATTTCACATTCAGCAGTATTTTGCTTTTTGGATAGTGTCCTCCTCCTACGAGTGACCCTGTGGTGCTTTGGGTCACACAGTAAAAAATACTTTAAAGGAACATGAAACCTCTAGTGGTTGGGAGAGTAACGGCAGATGAATTGTGAAAAATTTTCTCCATGAAAGAAAGGGTTGTGGTGTTAAAAAGCATTTTAGCCCGAATCATGGTTGTTTTGATTTTAAATGCCTTACTATTTAAACCCAACCACGAAGTGACAAGGATTTTTTTTTTTTGGAAAGTGTAAATGTATGCCATGAAAACATCAATCATTTAAAAAAGCTGCATTAATGCATAAATAACAAGCCCCTTAAAGCCCCTTTAAGAGGAATTTTTGGCTTCTTAAACAAAACGCTTGAGAATGAAGTCAGCTTATTTCCCTCCTGTTCCCTCCATTTCCATCCCTGACGGGAATATACTCTCCAAGATCACTATAGGTCACATATAAGGGCATTGACAAACAACATGTGTGACCGTTTCCGAATTGGACTCACTGTATTATTGGAGGGTGATTGCGTATCCCGCCCTTCTCTGCTTTTGAGAGGCCAGTTCTCTTTGCCTTCATTGAATGCCTTTGTTAGGTTTAAGCATGAGCTATGATGACCAGTTAGAGTGAAGGTATGTCAATCACAGAAATTAATTTAACTAAATTAATAAAAATAAATCAAGCCATACTTCCAGATATACAGACAAAACTTCTCTGATGCCCCACATATTCAGTAGGTGAACTCTCCCTATTCCACAGCACTTCTTGATGCACTTCTCAGCTGCCTTGCACAGCTGGACAGTTTTCTCTGCCCCAGCAAAATAACGGCTTAGGAAAAACAACACAGAGCTAAAGGCACTACCTGGGCTTTCATTAAGCACTTGTCATATGTGATAGAACAAGCCAATTCAATCACTGCACCAACTAGTGGATCCTAATGGTTCGCTTCTAATTTTCCAGTGCCAGACATCAAAGGTCACTCCTAAATGTCCCACGTCCATGCTCTAACAGATCAAGGTTACCTGGACGGAACAAGGTGGACCTATTCAATTAGGTAAGTGGTTTTAATGTTGTGGGTTATCAGTATGATACACATTCAAGGCTGATAAAAGGCAAATACCTCACTCCTCTGCCTACTATCAGCAGCTTGACAGACTGGAAATCAATACACAAAGTGCCAAAAGAACTTAAAGAGCCAGCATCAGTATGTGTGTTAGTGTCTGTGTGTGTTTTAGCTCTCTCTCTCCCTTCTTATAAACTCGAGTGTTGGGTAATTTCTCTTAATAAAATGAGACATGGGCCTGATGGATCTTAGGTGCTTTCTCATGCATGTAGCCTACCTTGTTAAATTTTGTGGGGTTTTTCTAAGACTATTGACAAGTCAAGATTCAGTTTTCTGAAAGATGGCGTGACCCTCCTTTCTTAATTTAGTTTTTTTTTTTCATTGCAAGCAGTTTTATAGTGTTTGCATGGCTGTAAGTGACCCTTCACATTCCTGATATGAATCCTGGTTTACACAGTAGATGTTTGCTGCACAAATTGGATAGCTTTTTCAGTCACAGAAAGATTAGAATATCGGGAGGAAGTTTTGAAGTGGTAACCTAAATGAGTAAAAGCAGACGGTAGATGTTTTTTTGAAATTTTCTAATTGACCGATCGAAAAATAGTGAGCAAAGGTTGGGAACTGTGTTAAAGGTTTACAGCAACAATTCCAAAGAAAGCTTGAAACATACGATAACCAGCTTAGTTTGAGACTGGCCTTAAACTCCCACCTTATCTAGAGTAAAAATTAATCAATTAGCTATTCTAACATTTGCTAAGATTTATAGTTGTGCAACTTTTTGTTTACTTGTTTAAACTTTAACTTTTTTTGTGTTTTTTACTGTATTGAAAGATGTCAGATAAACTTTATTTTTTATTAATGACCCTGCAGTGAAAAATGACTCATCTTTGGTTAGTGTGGTTTTAATACATCTTTTTATAGCCTTGATTCTTTAGCACTGACAGCTCCTTAGCACAGTGGAGTCATCATGTATGTGCTCAGCTGGCAGGTCCTGCAAGAGAGCGCATATCAAAATGAGGGATACAGCGTGAGCCTTAATCAGTTCTCATCAAGCTGTCAGGCATGTTGGGTTCTTCGTAATAACCCCTCCACACACACCCACACTTCTGTATTAGGAATATACAGTACACTATGTGACACTATTTACAGTAAGTAACCAAGGATGACTTTATCGTTTGGTATAACAATCTGAAACCTTTTGGATACACAAAGAAAAAAAAAGGATTTTTGTTTGAAACTGATGCCTTTGATGGCTGGCTACTGTGAATGAATTTCCATTGTATTATTACTGACTTTATTTCCTGAATTCAGGTAATTTATTTTTTATGTCCAAGAAGGAGCATGCAACACTTTTCCAAAAATGCCTGCACGGGTCAAGCTTCATTTTTACTCCACTCTGTTTTTTTTTTGTTTTTTTTCTTTAACTACTACATCAGGTTGTGCTGTATTGATTTGAGGTGATAGAATGATTAAGTGATTGCACTTATCTCCAATGGGCTGTCCACATGGGAAATAGTATACCTAAGGCACAAATCCCTCACATAATCTCTCAGCAAAATATCAGGCACTTGCAGCGTAAGCTCAAGATGTGCTGTAGTGCTAAACACACTTGACCAGATAAGGGCAGATTCTGGTGCTCAGCCAAACTGTGCATGTGTGTGTGTGCATTTTTGTGCCAGAAACGTATGGCAACAATGCACCTTTTCAAAAATAAGATTTGTGCAGGGAGAAGAAGGTGACAGCATGCTTAACATGGTGAAAAAGAAAGATGTGATCAGAGGGGAGCAGAGAAGCCAATCCAAAGTGGAAAGATGGATAGATGGAAAAGATATTAGATGCTCATTAATCAAAATCATTTATTTTTGCTGCATTTCCTCATAACTGAATCTTTACTTTATCAGAAAGACCATACTTGGCAGTTCATTTGATAGGTTTAAAAATAAAACATCCTAACGTAGACAACAGAAGTTTCTCTCTATCTCATATATTAATGAACTACAATTCTGTACTACTGCACACAATTATTGCTTTAATTATTCACACTAGGATTACATCTAAGCTATATACACCTGAGACATTTCTTACACTTGGCTTTGGAAAATAGGAAAAATTTCACAGTTCTTCATTATCATGACACCAGACTGTAGTTCTATTTATTATCTGAACTGCACACAAAAAGTGGAGTGTACTTGGCTGATGAGATTTGCCCTTCACCCTGACACTGTGAGCAAACTGGAGAGCAAACAGAAAACACAGATGGGCAAAGAGCAGAAAGGGTTTCATCCAGATATGATTTACCTGACTGTAAATTTGCACTGCACTGCCATGTGATGTATTTTTTCCATTTTATTCTGAGATTCTGAAAAGGTCTGGAGATTTTTTTAATTTTGAAGATGAAATATTGCAACTGTGTGGACTGAAACTCTCACAAATGCATCAGACATACTGAAATGCCACAGTTTCTCGTGTTTTCAACTGTTTAGGTTTTTAATAGATATCATCTTGTTTCACTATCTTCTTCTGCTATCTATCTATCTATCTAAGTAGAGTAGAGCAGGTATTTAAGGCAAGCAAAAGCTAACCCCACTCCTAATTATGTGATTTTAGAAAAACCCCCAAAAACTACATATTGGCATTAAACTAGTCAAACACACCATTTAGCTCTGTATCTGGCAATTATTTAGATTAACTGCTCTGCCTTTATTACAGAAATGGGTGTTCCCTGCATTCAAGAATTTGCAGAACTTGGGCTGCCTGCCAAAATTACAAAGAGATAATGAGATAAAGAAGAAACGGATACATTTTGTAAAGAGTGAAATTAAAAGGTGGCTCAGAGAATCAGATTCATGCTTGATGGACTGAGGGGTCAAGTTAACATCCTTGTCTTATATTTGATAAAGGACTGTATGTGCACGAATTGGAATTACACATCATGAATTCATTTTGGCAAGAGTCAACACAGTTCAGAGGGCTGTGCATCCACTCTGAGAACTGAAGTTTCAGGTGAGACTTGATAATGACCAACTTTTTTTAACTGACCAGAGATAGCTGAGATACACCTATACAACGATGCGCCACTGCGATAACTGTATCGACTTCCTCCCCCTTTGATTGAGCACATTTTTTTTACCAATGAAGCATACATTATTTTTACATATTTATCATTTAAAAACAGTGTTTGCCAGTAAAGATTAGAGTTGGACGGGATTTAGTGGTCCATACCACAAATGTCAGAGTGGTGATGCCCCCAAAGCTACCCGGTCAAGGTAAGAATATATTCTATAACCAAAAGACACTACAATTGATTTCTGTCCACCAATTGTTGATTTATAGACTCAAACACATTGTGTGTTAAATTTGATGGTGTGAAACAGAAAAACAAATAATTCTCTCTGAGTTGATTTTAAACCCATATGTGCTTGATCTTTTTCCAAGCAACACGCCACGCCAATAATCTCACCATTTCCATGAAGGGTGAATCGAAGGCATGTTTTATTCCTTTGATCTGTGCTTTGATTCAGAGAACATTGACAAATCCCTCTCAAAGCTTTAAACAACCTATCTGACACAATGTTAATCAAAATCTAGGGTTGTTTCATTGCAGGAAGCCTGGAAGGGGGTTAAAGTCCCGAAGTGATATGTGTGCTTTTGATTCATAATAATTAGAACCTGTTGATATATGAATATAAATCTTTAAGAAATGCTTTGTTGTCTCTTTTACGTACATTAATTATTATGTTCACTGGAATACGGTTATGGAACTGTCTATTCTGGCCACTGCATTTCCCAATGCAACAAAGTGATCCATCTGAACACAAGTCACATGCACGCACCTATCTCCATGCATGCAAACACATGTACTCACTTGTCCTCTGCAATTGGTGTACACACATAGCATATGTGAATACAGGAACTGCTTATTAAACAAGAAGAAAAACAGTTGCTTGTTTGATTAACATCAATTCAAATTCTCCCTCACAGCTAACTAACTAAAGCTATGGCCACATAGTGTTTTTTTGTCTCCCTCAATTTGAATCTCAATGCTCACTTCCATTTGCTCGGCAGCTTCTTTAATAAAGGCTGCTGCTTGTCGGTGAGGGTGTCCTGTCTCTAGTGAGATGGTTAATAAAGCAGAGATGTTCTGCCCACATCCACAGGCTTTAAGAGGGGGGGAGGGGGAATGAAGACTATTATTCAGTCAAGAAAAACAAGGGGCTTTACATACAAGCAGCACTGCGGGGAAGCAGCAGTGAACTTTCTTCCTGCTCTTTTTAATGTGTTTTTCTCTTCCAGAGTCTAATAGCTTCCCTGGGCCCGGACAGCTTCACATTAATTGGCCAAAGAGGCGATGCCAAGGCTATTCTATTCAGGTCCTCTGGTGCTGCCACCGCCAACTCAATATAGACCTTGAAGTTCATTCATATTCTCTCTGTTTGACTGTCTCTCTTGTCCCCTTCATGTTATCTAACCTGTCTTTCTTCCCCTCCTTTGTCTCAGCAAAGCACCCCAGTTTTTGTCTTTCTTATTCATAAACACACAATCTTAGGCACTTCATCCTCCCTTATTCTCCACCCCATATTGATTCCTCTTGGCTTAGTCGCCTCATCTTCAACATCCTCTTGATGCTTCTTTTTTCCTCCCAGTGTCCTCTCTTCTGTTCCCTCAGTGTCTCTCCTTCGTCTCTTTCTCTCTGTCAGGAGCATATTAAGCAAGGGCTTAACAGCAAACTGCAGCTAATTTATACTAGTGCCCAGTGAGACCCACAGAGGCCAGCTCAGCAGGACACAGGCATGAGAGGCACCTCGAGGACCTCTTCTCTCCCTCCATCATCCCCCTAAGCAACAAGGAAAGGATTTTGCCCTTTTGTGTCAGAGGTTGTCAGACACCATACGAGTTGGAGAAGTTTCCTCTTATTGTTCTGTGTCAACTAATACTTTACATCTGCGGTGGGGAAATTTAAAAATAAGAGCACTGTTGCTTTTTATTCTTTACACCCTACTGTGACTGATAAAAGACTGAACGAATGAGACATGAAATACTGCCATGCAGGATCTTTTTTTTTCTTGCATTACTTAATGCCTTAATGAGTTAATGAGTTAAAGCCCCCTGCCATGATTACTTTCACCCTGGTGTATTTAAGGTTATATCACATTTTCTGATAGATCTGTAGTCTTTTCAAGTAAATGTGTTGGTAAACAAGTTTGATTTTTGTGTTAAAATGTAAGTCATTAATGAGCACAGAACTCTGTGTACAAGGTTTCTGCATCCACTCATAAATAATACCCCAAGGGCCAGCTGTGGCAATACTTATCATGTAGGGGCATGTTATCAGTCTATAGTACATTACAGAGGCGTGGATACCAATGATTCTTCAGCAGTGTTTCCTCAAAACAAGCATCCATTTTCTTTTTTTGCTCCTTTTCTTCCTCTAATATGTTGGGGTTTTTTTTAATGAAGATTGATACAAGAGCAGCCCTTTCAAGGCATATCCTACCTCCAGTGGCAGCTGGGACAGGCTCAAGCCTCCCCATATGCTGAACAGGATAATGGAGGGTATAGAAAATGAATGAATGATGACAGAGTTTGATAGTCACCGTGCTCAGTCTACCTGGTTAGAGGCGTTTGGGCTGCAAGCGATCGGATCCTTCACTCTGGTCTTGCAGCTGAATATACGTTTAAATCACGAACTGTCTTTAAATTCTTTAAAGTGGCTGGCGCCATCTTTGGTTTATGACTTTAAATATAAATTTTTGGTAAAATCGACAGAACAAAAAAGGCAAAAACAATTAATACACAAATTGTAATATATCTTGTATTATTGCCTATTCTATAAGGTATCTGATGAAGCAGCAGTAAAACCAGAAATTATCTCTGTTAGGTTACAGTTTATCTGAAGTAGTGTGTATGAGATGATCAGATGAACTGATGAACAAACAATTGTTTTATCATCCTAGCTATTGCAACACCATTATAGTAAAGTCAGTAGCATGACATTATTGATAGCCTAATTATCTAATTATCAAACTTACAAAAATAAAAACTATTTACCTTTATCTCTTGACATAAATTTGTGTACTATGTGATTGGTTTTGGCACCACTTGTCATGAGGCATTTAAACGAGTGACATTGATTAAATTGCTCATGGATTAACGTTAACATTGACCCTTATCTTTGTCATATGCCCCCAACCGCCAATTAATTCTGAGGTTGTTAAAACAAATATTTTACAGGATCAACATTGCACTAGTATTTACATAATTGACTAAATGACAACCAAACCATGTTAAATATTCACAAAGACTCCTTCATGCTTATTACAAGTGTCATGTCATGTTTGTGATGGTGTCAGAAAAAGTGCTGGTACCAGTCTTGGGGGTAATGCATTACAAGCCTCTTTCACATGTTGGTTGCGCCTTATAGGCAGAAAAAGGCATCCTTGTTTACTGCTGCTGTTCATCCTCGTATTTCACACTTGCCAAACAGAGGAAGCTCAGTCCTGCATCGCTGTGTCCTTACACACATAAAGCCGGTGTTCTGGAATCAGCTAAGTGACGACAGAACCGTTTGTTACAGTGGTGATTTCCACAATGCTAGCTTGATGTGTGTAAGGACGCATGAGGCCAGATCGTTTTTACTCTGTTACTACCTCACTTGGCGGATCAGTTGCAGATCAACTTCGACCTGATCATTCTGCCTCTTTGCTTTCACACATTGCGCCTTTGTTGCGCATCAGTCCCAGCTTGAAAAGGCATATGTCAAAGAGGCATAAGTCAGATTACTTTTACAGATAAACTGATTGTGGTCACATTAATTTAACCATATTTTCAAGTCCTCCAACACTTTTTAACAATTTCTGTCATTCTCCTCAGCCAGTAGCTGTATACTAGTGGAGGAGAGACTAAAACATCCTATGGTTGTGTCTTATCCACACGTGTTATGCATCTAGCAAGATGGTAGAAAGGACAGCATTTAAGTGTGCCAGCACCAGAGAGATGCAAATTATGCCTAAGTGATAATAAGTGTCTCTCAGTTGCAAGAGCTCTTCACATTTGAAGAATCGCCTACAACTTCACAGCATTTATGATGAGGTCCATTGATGAGAGGAGTGACCACAGTGTTACAGCTCCCAAACTTGAAAGCATGGAAAGTTTTTAGTTCAGCAAAAACTGTCTCTGCAACCAAAATAAACTAGTTTAATGCTGGGTAAAGGATGGAGAAGAGGTTTCATTCATGGGAAAATGTACAGTACATTAGGTTACATGACCCTCATTTTTTTTATTTTTAATTGCAACAACCTTTCAGTTTAACAAGTTTAAAAATGTAACATTGCCAAACACTGAAAGCTATTGCAAATATGCAAGTACTCCAAAATTGTAGTATGCCAAATTTACAAGATTTCATCAAAGACTAGAATTGTATCTCCCAAACAAGCAAGTAAAGTCAGCTCAGAGCAACAGCATTTTCTGACTCCAAAGATGTAATTTTGTAGTAAACAGATTTAAAAGAAAAAAAAAACATTCTTCTAACTTAGTAATATGACATATTTTCAACATTCTTTATCTGTGATGTGAAAGTCACTGTGGACATGCCCTCTTGTGGGATGTCATAAGGAAATACAGAAACGATGACATCTCTCTAACTGCCAGACTTTGAATGATGTCTCAGAGGAAATCTGGGCAGTTCATTTAAAGGATGACCCTTACGCTTGCAAGAACTCTTTGAACAGAAGGACAATAGACTTTTGCTCAAATTCATTCAAACAATTTTCATGTATAAATCATTGTTTTTCTGCTGTAAGTGTGTGTTTATAGGTTAAATAAGTGTAAAAATGCATACAACGATGTTGACCTAGCTGTAATAAGCCCTAAAATGAGTGTTGTTAGGTACAATAAGCCAAATAAGCACAGATGAGATTTTCTCGGTGTAAGTGTTAAAAAAAAACTGACTTAACTGACATCCCGATCCTTTACATGTTGACTTTGCTGCATCTGATAGCACAGGACACATAAAGCGTTGTAGTAGCTAGCATGTGGATTCCAGGGACCCAATCAACCAAAAAAACTCCAACCCCTCTTTGGAGGGTCAACTCAGCACAAATAAGTGGAATATGAAAAATAAATGTGTAATCTCAGTTTGACTTCATTTCAAACAACAATGCAATTGATAGCATAGCACCAAAACGATGTGAAACTCCCCTACTGTGTGCTTCTCATTTCATAAAATATTGAGGGGTGTTGACAATTCATTCCCCTTAAAACATAGAAAATATAAACATCAGTTGGAGTCAGCACTTGTTCAAAGTCGAGCATCCCCGTGGAGCACATAGTAATTCGGTCCATCTATTTCGAAGCACTGCAGCGCTTAGCCAAGTCACAAGCCTGAGCAAAGACAGACACAGCACAGAAAGACAGCTATCGATCAGAGCAAGGCTGTCAGATGTTGGAGGAAGAGGTTCCCTGGAAAGCACTGCTAACAAGTTCTGCTTTCCTCCCATGCAGCCTTTGATTCATTGGCGTCGGAGAGGAAGAGTAAGACATGGATGTTCTATGGTAAACGTGTGGTTTAGTGTCACAATCAATGAAAAAAGTATTGGAGACTAACACCAACACACATACACAACCCATTCTCCCAGCAAAATCGTTTTTTGAGTTGAAGCAATAGAGAGCCGAGTGTATTGAGATCTAATCAAATATCCTGACACACAACCTGTGTATTGACTGGAATTTCAAGGCAGAATTAACTGGTGTTGCCTCTTGTTAGTTCAGTGCCCTAGAAAAAAAAAAGATGTTTCAGATTAAAAGAGGTCCAGCAGGGGAAAAGGAAGATGAGAAAAGGAAGAAAAGTTCTGTTTGTATCATCATGTACCTTCCTCATACAATACATGTATAGTGAATGAGAACAAAATGTGTGAGGTGGTTTATTTCTCCAGAGTCATAGACCTATGTCAGTATTTTTCTTGATGATTCGTATTTTGCTGTGCTCTGTTCTCATTTCAGGCCTCGGCTTTTGGGCAGAGTGTGTGTAGACACCAGTTAAAGACGGGGTGCAAGGGTGAGGACTATAAAAACAGATAGCAGTCTAAACCTCTGTTTCGTCTTTGCTGCTCTTTGTCTGCACAGCTCTGCTGCACACATACAGATTTACCCAGCAGATCAGGGAGCAACGCTGAGGGGACCCTCCTGCGAGTTTGTGTGGAAATGTGTGTGTGTGTTCATTTGTGTGTTAGAAAGAAATTGCTGTGAAACAATAATTTATTAAGGTAATTCATTTGATTTAGCTCGTCTCTGTACGGCCTGTATTTTACTTTCATTGGCTCAACTACCGTTGCTCTACCTCTCTTGCTTGTTGAGCAGATAAGGTGGATCAGGAGATCAGGTTATAATGCTTACTTTGCAAACCATCCATCCATTTTCTATACCCGCTGAATCCATCGGTCGGGTGGCGGGGGGAGCTGGAGCCTATCCCAGCGGTCATCGGGCGAGAGGCAGGGTAGACTTTGCAAACCATAACTAAAAAAATGTTACTTGGGATGACTTTAGAATTAATGGGTTTAACTCTGACTGTTAAAATCTGGGTAAAATGAAGAAATTAAATTAGAAAATACAAAATCAATTGGCAAAAGGACACTATATTATTGCATGTCCAAGTTGTTGTGTAACAACACACTGGGCCCATTGAATGACTGATGATTACAGTAGCTGAGTCGTAAATGTTAAAGAAGCCTAAAATTAGAAAATAGTTACTGTTCTATTTACTTTATCATTGTTTATCCATTAAATTCATGCCATCTTCTTTTTTACACCATTTGTGGTTGCTTTTTTTCCTTCTACCCTCTTATAAACTCTGTCATGTTGAGAGTTGAGTTAGACCAGTAGATTGCAGTGAAGCTCCTTTGAGGACATGGATGTGTCAGGGAGGAGGATAGACCTCTGATTAGGTTCTTTCTTTCTCTTGGGAAAGGAGGGGCTCTGTGATGCTGTCCCTGCTTCCTAATGAGTGCACAGGAGACCACCGAGACAAACCCTTGTTCGCTAGGCCAGCACTACACAGTGGCATTTCTGCCTATAGCTCTCTTAATGTGCCTCAAACTGTTTGTACCTAAAGGTCTTACTTCTTCTTTTTTACATCTATGTTATTCTCTGATATTATATTCTACCATTCCGGTAGCCTGGCTTATTACTCTCTTTCAAAAACAAGCTACTTTTCCCTGGAGACACATGAGTCTACTCAGAAAATCACTGCCCAGGTATTGGAGACAATTAGACTATACAATGCCCCATTATTGCTCCAGGATGGCAAGCAAAGCATCAATTCACAACTCCTTAAACTCCCAGATATGGGGTCTTAATCTGAAGCCACAAGACCACCAAAGATAATAAATGACTTGAGTGTTTGAACATTTTTATGCATGTGATTGCTTTCTCAGTTTGCGCAAGAGCAGCAGGATCGTCATCTGTTGACTTGCAAAGGGGAGGAAGTCTGAAGCTCCATGTTACACATATCTTAGTGTTATGTTGGGGTTTGATTAAAGAATCCTCTCATTAAAAGGTTCCCTCCAGTTACTAATCAAAGCAGTGTCGATATCTGGGAATTAGCTCGCCAAACACTCTTGCCCTGCTGTTTTTTACTCTTAATTTAGCTTACTCTCTCATTTTTTGTCCTGATTTTCTTCTCTCTCATGGCCAACTTTGCCTCAGTTTTCATCACTCCTTCAGTTTGAGTCACCACGCACACTCATATCACCCCTGTCTTTTGCTTCCTCCTTCTCTGTCCACCTCCTACGGCAATGGCTTATTTATTGCTGGCAAAGTAGGCAAGAGTGGAAAGTCCCAGCAGTGCCAGTCAGCTACAGTACAGACTTATCCTTGGAGACAGGGGTCAGTGGTTAATAGAGATGCAATTTAATTCAGATTAAAATTCTTTACGTTGAAGTTATTGAATCTCTCCTGTGTTTGGTCAATTTGTGTGGCCATAGTTAGAGTTCAGATTTTCTTTTCAAGGCACCCTTTTGCCACATAACACCAAATACTAACGCTTAAGCAGGAAGCAACGTAATATTGCTCTGATTTTCATGACCTTTAGATTCAAATATGGGGAATTTTAGAGACAGAATATAAACATTTGATACTAATTGGCTTTCAGCCTTGTGACAACAGATTGATGAGCATCCTGCTCCTCATTATGATGTCAATACAACATACAATCATGAAAAAGAAAGTATGCCCTCCTTCAACACTATGGATTTATGTATCAGGGCACATGGCATTTTACACAGTATCATAATTTATCCAACAAAACAAAGCTAAAACATAGACGCAGTGTGTGAAAAACTAAGTAAACCTTTGCCATTTCCATAGGAATTGAGAGGGTAGGTAGCGGCCAGGTGTCGGCTTGCTGGTCTGGAAAATTCAGATGTGTGTTACCACAATGTCAAGAAGGGAAAGACATCAGCAATGTCCCAGCAAATTCACCCAAAGGTCAGACTGTGCAATGCTCAGAGAAATTATAAAAGAATCAAACAGGAGAGCTACATCTCAGGCTCTACAGGCCTCTGTTAGCATGGCAAATGTGAAAGTTCATGAGACGTGTGGTCATAAGACGCAGCACCACATTTGCAAAAAACAAACACAGCATATTAGCACAAACATCAACATACCAACTGTCAAACTCTATGGCGGAGAGGTAATTTTGGGGGGCTTGCTTTTAAGCTGTAGGACCTGAACACCTTTCAGTCATCGAGTCGACCATAGGGTCCACCCTGTACTAAAGTATCCAAAGTCAAATGTGAGGCTATATCAACAGATAAAACTTTGCAAAGACTGAGTCATACAACAAGACAATGATCCCAAGCATACTAACAAATTTACATCAGAATGGTTGAAAAAGAAAATAATTAAGGCGTTGCAATGACCCAGTAAAAGTCCAGACCTCCACCTGAGTGAAATACTGTGGTAGAACCTTAAGAGATCTTTGCATAAACAAATACTACAAATCTCAATTACCTGGAACAACATTGTTATGAAAAGTGGACCAATATGGACCAAGAAAGTGAGATATGCCAAAAATGAAATGCAATCAAATATTTCATTTATAACAAAACATTTGGAGCAACAAAGTTCACTGTTTCATCAAAAGGTTTAACTCAATTTGAATTTGATAGAAAAAATCAAATCTCAAAAACATTGGGTTGGGAGCAACAAAATACTGTAAAAGTCACCTTAGAGAGCCAGCCTCTCTGAGGTAAAGAGGGACAGTGGTGCAATAATTAGCGAAAAATGCATCTGCAATTACGTAGAAACTTTTCAGGATGTATAAAAATGTGGAATTTCTTTCTATTTAATGTTCTATTATGAATAAATTATTGGTTTATAAGATTTACAAATGATTACGTATTCATAAATTACAGATCTTCAAAAGATCTTTGTAATTTGGGAATGCTCAGTATGGGTTTGCACAGTGATTGTTAAAGCAATTAATGGCACAGTGGAAAATGTATTTCTATTAATCTGAGGTCGTAAGGATTTTTTTATAAGGCCCTAAGCCATAAAATGCTAGCGCTGAGAGAGGGGGGCACTTTCTTTTTTGCGACCGCACAAAGTGACCTTTCCTTTTTCTACCCTTATCTCAGTCACCTTTGGGAGTGACTGTCCTCCAAACACCAACAACAGCATTAGTCATTTCAACAAGCCCCACAAAAATAATGTGTTAAAATGACAAAGAAGTCTAGCACAACAGAAATTAGGATGGGATTATGTTGGGAGCAAAGGAGAAAGTCAAGGGATTGTTTTTGCGACCTTTGTATTGCCGAGGGGGGAGGTGGGTGGGTGTATACGTCACCAAAACCCTGCTCCTGATCAGGACACTGCAGTTTGCCTCTTCCAGGTAACACCCAGTGTGGTACTCGATTACTTGACGCATTGCTTTAACTTTAATGTGGTGTCTTTTTTTTTTCTTTTGATAAAGTTGTGCCAAGTGGATCCACAAGACTTTTTAAAACCATGCAGCCCAAAAATCTCGAAAGATTTAACAGATGTTGACATCTAAATCAGAAACATTGATAGTCTTTGTGATTGATATCTACCGTTATTTCTGCTTTGATTTTCACTATGGATACTTGTTTTCAACTACATTGCAATGCTTTTATTGATCTTAGGTCCAGCTAAAATTATCCCCATATACAGCATGCAACATAAATGCATCAGGGAGCACAGTGAACACTCAGTGAAAATGTATTTATTTACATGTTCTGCACTAAATATACACAAATCAGCTTTGTGTTGAAAAAAACTAAAAACCATTATACAGTATAAACATTGAAAACTGGTGAAAATTAACCAAACGCTTACCCAAACCTTTTTTTAATAGCTTTGCCATACACAGAAACAAATTCATCGTATTGGTGCTATATGTGTTATACAGTCTATCTGTGTGTTGTTCAAGAGGTAAAAGAGGAATATAAAAGGACGTTTGTTATCTTTAAAATGAGGGAGATATGGCTTTGGATCAATTGGAGTGAAGCCAAGCCTCATCAACATCAGTGCTCTGTATCACAGATGTTCTTGTGGCTGAATAGTACCTTTTACCTGCAACTAGTTACAAAATCTTACCAGAAAAAGTTCAGATAAGAAATATTGTGACAGATCGGTATCCACAGTCAACATGATGTAATGTTAATTAATCATAACCATATATACAGTGCCCAAATTTACAACTTGTTTTGTTATGATTCATATATAGATTACTATTTGTGTATTGCTGAAGTAAAAACAATGCCAGCATGAGCAGACGTTGTTGAAGTTCAGCTAAAGCCTTCATATCAGTGTTGATAGTTTGTCTTCATGAGTAAAATTAATATATACAAACAATTTTTGCACAGTTTGGTTTCTTTTTAATATGTACAATCAATTCATTCCCTTCCACACAGAGACCTCTGTCAAAATTATATAATTCAGTATTCTACAAAAAGGAAATGGCAGCACTCATGTGGCTCTTTTTATGACTTATCTTTATGTTTCTGTCTGTCATCGTCTGACCTTTTTCATGTATTCATCAGAACATTCTAAAGGTTTCCACCAAAATCCATAAACTCTATGATCATGCCCTTAACTAACCACACACCATGGGGCTTCGTAGCCCCCAACAGAATTCCTGTCATCCCTCCTGTTTGTTACCTATTATATACGAGTGTTAGATTCACTCTCAATCTGTGACAGACACTCAGGGGCAGAGGTGGAAAGAGTACTGAAAAATTGTAATTAAGTAAAAGTATCTTTACTTTGCCTAAATTCTACTCAGAGTAAAAGTAAAATTACCCATCTCAAAATTTACTTGAGTAAAAGTACAAAATTACTTCATTTAAAATGTAATGTGAGTAAAAGTTACTTAATTACTTTCAGTTTCTTAATGCAAAAAAGGATGAGTCATGAATCAAATTCAGTACAAGTTGTTTTAATCGATTTCGAGGTGTATTAAAGTAAGTTTGAAGTCGATGTTCTGAAAGCCGAAAGCTTCGTTTTGGCTGGCAGGCACATCTTGCACTGCATAATCACATTATTGCCTTTCGTGCGTTTGAAAACGAATAATTTTTCTAAATTTGGCCACAGGTTTTTCTGGCTTTCGTCTCCTAGAGAATGTGTATCCTCTTCGTCTTCGGACCTTTCCTCCTCCAAAGTCTCCACGTCTAGGTTAGCAACAGCCATCTTCCAAAGCGCAGGTAGCCTACTAGATCCACCACACCAGATTATTTAACATTTGAAAGGGCGCGCGCAAGGCAAGGCCACGCAATTGACTTTCAGTTCCGGGACAGCTGTTTAAATTTCCGCCCACATTTAATTTTTCACCATTAATATTTGTTTTACTCAGTAACGTGAGGGGTTTCAAATGTAACAAAGTAAAAGTACTTGGGTCAAAATGTACTCGAGTAAAAGTAAAAATTACACATTTCAAAAACTACTCAGAAAATTACAAATTACTCATAAAAAGTACTCAGTTACAGTAACTTGAGTAAATGTAATCCGTTACTTTCCACCCCTGCTCAGGGGATAGAGTGGCTTCAATAAAGACTCAGCTTCTGTCGACTGATCTCTGCGTCCTTTTGTGTTGACACTGCTTGCACGAGCTGTGTATGAAGCTACAAAGGTTTTCTGCTTCACACTCTGTTGGCTAATTGCATCAAAGCATTTGCAGTGTGTTGTCTCAGCTCCTGTGTTTATACAAGCATCAAAAGGAGAGAGCTTCAGCATGTGGAACCTGTGCCAGATATCATCTAACCAGCACGGAGGGACGCAAGAATGCAGCAACCAGGAGCGTGTGACGGTGGCATTTGTTTGTCTTCCCCTGCACAACAAACACCACCTGACAGGAAATTTACAATTTCAATGTCACTTTTCAGTCTCCCAATAATGAAGTTAATCTTTTGCCGCAGTTTACCGAAGCTAAAGAGAGATGGAAGTTTTGTGGAATGATGCCAGAAAAATGGAAAGATGTGGAGACACAGTCAAAGAAATAAAAGACATTCTGATATCTGAAAGTGCTATAAAAATAAAGTTTTGATCCGACATCTTCTCTCCAGTTTGGAGTTGACAAGAGACCATATAAAAGTATCAGCATCCCACTGAGATGTAGAACACGTGTGTTTCTATAACCCTAAGCAAACACTTTGTATGACTGCATAGAATGTGCATGTCCAGATACTGTATACTTTACTGTGCAGTGTGTGTGCGTGTGTGTGTGTGTGTGTGTGGGTGTGCAAGTGAGAGAGTGTGACAGCAGGAACACAGAACAGAGTGCTGTTGGAGCCAAAATGCTTGGCAGTGTCTGTTCATTCAGCCTTGTGACATGATTTATGTGAGAGACATAGAGTGTAAATGTCCTGCCTGTGACCAGCAGACCAAACAACAGAACGAACCAGAATACAAGAAAAACTGATTATATAGTGGCTTTTCCAACTATGCCGTGCTTTTTCCAACTTCCTTTCTCACTCTCTCTCTCTGCCGCCTTGTCTATTTATCTCTTGTGTCTTCTCCCCTCTTTTCACGCTATGCTTCCCTTTCTGCCCATGCCCTTATTCCATTCACCTCTACGCCAGGAACTTTGGCTCTACGCCTGCAGCCATGATACACCACAGTCACAGCCCTCCACTGCAGTGTTTTCAGCTTCTCAAAAAATGTGCACTGGTGTATTGCCTCTCAGTACGTGTTACAGATGTGTTAACAGCATAAAAAGTACGCTATACTGCCACAAACTTTAAAATAACTGCAAAAGCAAGGATGCAAGGAAGCAAGAATGTGTCTTCATGAACTGCAATTAGTTCACGTTGGAAAGCAAAAAATGCAGCAGTGTGAAAATTCTTCTTCTACAAGATGGCTGGTAGTTGTAAAATGTTTATTTGGCGTAGACAAAATGTGAGGAATGTGAGGAAGGCTTCTCCTGAGGGACTCCAGTGAATAGATGGAAAAATAAATAATTTATGAAAATTTGTAATCAAAAGAAGTTGATTCAGAATAGCCAAAAGGCTTGTGATGTTGTAAAAGGTTAGCACAGTGTTCGTAGTTTTGGAGAGTTTCACGGTTTAGTCGAAAATAAATGGAAAATATATTTTTTTATTTTTATATGGCATAATGTCTATCAAACGGCTTAAAGTTACTAAGTGTCTATGGAATGATTATTATGGAAGATAATTATGACCCTACAGGCAGCCAGGACTTAGGCTTACAATGTGCCATTTTATGACTTTAGGTATGTTCAACATTCACTAAATTGTGCACATGCTTTGAGGTTTTGCTTATCATTTGCTTTTTGGGAAGTATATTTGAAATCTTGCATATCTGATGATAAAGATAATTATTGTGATTTGATAATCAGATAATGAATTTTTTTCTTTGTTAAGATTTCAAGGAAAGTACAATAATGGTTTGGCACACATGCATTAGATGTGCAGGCTGATGCTTATCCAACAACAACAGAACACTTAGTCCACCCAGACCGTACAGGCTTGGAATAGATATGCCATTAGTTCAATTTTCTCAGTATTGGTTGATCCAGCAAAATCTTGATTTATGTCCAGAACTATTTTGTCTTTCAATGGCAATCGTAATATGGTAGATTTAAGCTTATGGAAAGATTCTGGTTTATATACCAACCTTTTGGATAGTGGATGACATGTGAGCTTAACCCCAGTACCAAGTATGCTTTTGGTTTTATGATACAACAACTTAGTATCATGATTGCATGGTTATCCAAATTTGATCACTGAAATACTAAATAGGTAATACCTGCACCTGCAGTGGGAGGCTGAAAAATGTGCCTCAGTATGTTGAAGACAATAGAAAAGTTAAAAGACTAAATTCTTTCTTTTCAATAATGTAACTTTTACCTCTGAGTTTCTGAAACATCCTTCAGTGTGTGAGGTGAGGTGAGTTGATAGGAGATGCCAAAAGTATAAAGCAGATATAAGTTGAGACGGAGAGGAAGAAGTGAGAAGTAAATGACACAAAAGCAGATGAGGACCGAGGTGAAAGTCAACGTCCATATGCCCAGGTGTGGAAATGATGGGGAGTGGCAGATTGTGTGTGTGAATTACCGGTCGGCATGTTGAATATTTATGAAGCATACAGAAGTAAGTCTAGAAGCAAAGGGGGGGAAGGAAGGAGGGACAGAGGAAGGAAATTGGATGGGACAGGCTGTCGCCTCTGATGGATAATGACAGCCCCAAGTCTCAGATTAAAGCCTGGACAACTGCTTCAATAATGTTAGAACATTCATGAGGCTTTTGTCAATGATGGCAACAGAGACAAATTAGAGTGGGGGGGGGGGGGCATAGTGAAAAAACTTTAACTATACATTAAGAAAAACATTGTGAAATATAATGACAATGCAATGGCTGAAACTTCTCGGATGATATTTGATCCTCTCAACATAAGATAAAACAGCTGTGTCACTGAATTCATGTCTGATTTATGTGGAGCAAATCGACTCAATTATGTACCCAATAGGCGATTAAGATAAATGTTAATCAAACATGATGACAACATAAAAAGAATGTATTTATTTGTTGAATAAGATATTCAAGTTGATTAAACCTAGAAAACATTAAACCTTTATAAATTGACTATAACAGCTAATGAACATATTGTCATTACACAAAATAACAAATTGTAATGACTTGCAGAGTTGTTTACCTATATAGAATGGACACTTCATGTCTATCTATGTCACAGTCTGGTAAAACAAAAATAAATATAATTAATTTTTTTATTAAGGCTGCCATAATTGGGCATCCAGTGCGCAAAAAGTCCTCATACACGAACATAGTGGCACATTTAACGCTGTCAAATTAGAGCAGTGAGTTCCTTCTGGCAGGAAAACCTCCTGGTTTGGGAGAGAAGCATCTGGACAATACTTTCCCAGAGGCCGACATGCTGGCCAGTAACCGAGGAATCCCCACTGTGTCTGTCGATGGAATACAGAGCACAGCATCATTTCCTGTCCAGATTAACACATAGGCCAAACAACCAATTCACATTGCCAAATAAGTGACATAGAAAGACTTCCACAAATAAAACTGAATTATATGAAACTATAGTTATTTATAAAACTAACTTTACACTAATTTATTACACAAAAAGGTGGCAAAAGATACACTAAAAGTCAAGTAAATAGTTTTTTCAAGGTTATCTAAACTCGTCTTAGCTTGTGTGTCGGTGTGTGTGCGTGAGGAAACAAGTGGGTGTAAATCCCATTTTCTACGTGCCCAAAGTTATGTTACTTTGAGTCTCATTGTGTCCTCACAATAGATTTAAAAAGATTTAAAGTAGCATGTTCTTAAAATGAAGCATTTTTGTCCTGTCCTCTTTATCCTGTGTACACTTCTATGCTTCAGTAGAGATGTAGGGGAGATAGAGTGAAAGCGGACACCATTTGGTCGACAGAAACAAAATGTCATAGAGACAGTTAGATAGAATGAGGACAGCTTGGTCTGGACTAGGAGGAGAGCAGCGGCAGCAGCGGTAGCAGCTGTTCCTGTTTCCCTGCTCTCTTTGAGGCTGTATACCATCACAGCATGGCTGCATACCCTGGGGATGAATCAGAAAAAAAGCCTCTTAAAACAAAACCCAATCACCATGCTGCAGCATTAATAGGCTTCTCTCAGGTGTGTACTCAATTAAGTCTGCCATCTGTACTCAGATCTATCACCCTATGCATTGTGTTTGACTGAAGTTTCAACTGACTAGGCTACACTAAATCAATCATATATTTAGAGAGTTTTTTCTTTATTTGTTCTTTCTTCTTCTTTTTTTTTACATGCAAGGCAGTTTAGCAATGATGCACAGAAATTTCCTGAATTAAATTTATTGAAATAGTTTTAGCTGGCTGAATACAATCCACAACATGGAATAAAATGGAATAATTTGAATAGTTATGTGGCCTATGGTGCAAAATGTAGCCATTTTGCTATAGAGGCAAAAATAATTGTATTTGAAATGTACATAACTTAATTTTAATAACTACTACTTTCTGAGCAACAAAATATTTTTTGTTAAAAAATATGAGAAATGACATTTTTAAAGCTCCTAAAACATTGCATGCCTTCATGTTCCTTTACAAATAGTAAGATGCTTTTGATTTTCATCAATCGAAACTCTGATATGCGCTACATTACAGACTGTAAGAACCAAGTTCAAGTCTCATCCGACTCATTATTGTCGTACAACTCTTTACTTTTAATCTTTGGGGTCAGATGTGGTTGTATGAGGCAATGCCTGTGAACCACATGATTAGGTTTAGATATTTATAGAAATACGGTGAGAAATATGAGAAATCTTGTGTGTGAGAAAAACACACGATTGGGCATAGCAAGTACATGCTTACAGATTTGTAACCAGTCACCAGTGCCTTAATACAAATCAATCAACTTAAGCTCACAATTTCCGGGCTTTTATCACAGTATAGGATGCTTGAAATATTTGGAAATTCATCATTTCAACCCTACGGTGTTATTGGAGGATATTTCAAGACTATGACTTTTGAGACTTTTTAAAAAAATATTTGATGTAGCACTGTGCCTTTTTATGTTGTTAAAAACATATACAAAAATTAATAAAAACAAAAGAAGTATATATGCTAAAATATAAGACAAACACATATTAAAATGATATATGTTTACTTTGGCTCATAACACTTAAAGGTTTACTAATGTCTGACATAATGTTTCATTCTTGTTTGCTTGTTTTTTGTTTAGAAAAAAAAGTTCACTTGGTTTAAAACCTCCTTACATTTTTTTTAGTTAGTGCAATTTCCAGTCTGTGGAAGCTGCATCAGAGTGTGCAGTGCGAAGCTGAACCGATGGCACTGATGCAAACCTGTTATGTTCCCACGCAGGAAATAAAATGTCCAATCGTCCAGAAACTCCTTGTCTTCCTTAAATAAACACAACGCAGAGTCGAGGGGTTATTTGGTCTACCAAATAACCAAAGTGACTCTGCAATTTCCCACCGTTATGTCCATAAGTACCATAAAAGTCCATAGGACTGAGGTATATTTGTCTAGGTAGCATAATTTATTGTAATAATTTTAAATAATGTTTTGTTATTTTTTGCATAATTTGCCAATCAGTTAATATTACACCTTAACCATTATTTATTTATTTTCCTCATATTGTTCCAGGATTCTATGAAATAAGTAAACACATAAGCTCTTAATGATAAGATTCATTCAATTTTCATTCTAAAGAATGTAATTATAATTACAGCATATAAATCCAAGTCAAGTGTTTATTGAAGTTTTGGAAAATATGACTTAGAAAAGCATAACCAGTTGTCAAACATGGTTAAGTGCAGCTTACTTATGTGAGATTTCTCTCTTTTTTTAAATATAATACTGCACCATTAACAATGAATGTGTCATTATACATTCTGCTATTATTGTCAACATTGTATAAAAGATTTAAATCATTACAAGTCAATGACTGAGCACAAAAGGTTAAGTTATTTAGCTACATCAAATACTACCTCGAAAAAACCAGGGTTGGTGGAGCCCTGGGTTTCATCTTTGCCTCGCAAGTCGAGCTCGAAAATCCCGCAAAATTCTTCCAAACTTCCTTCTCCGCATTAGTACGACGACTAAAGGGTACTTCTTTCAGAAACACTAACGTATTGTTGCACTCGACACTCGCCATCTTCTTCGTAGAATGTTCATGGTCCCGCGCAACAGACATATGACAAAAGCATGTCGTTTGTGCGAGCACATAAACCCTAATAGAAAATGTATTGGGAGCATGATTTTTGAAAAAAACTGATGTACCATTCATGTCAATGGGAGATTTCTGGTGCAAATTCAACCCTGAAAGAAATTGCCCCAAATGGGCGTGGCAACACCAGGCGTGACCTTAATCTGATTGGACAATGCCATATACAACCAGTTTGCCTACAGTAGATCAGTCCCGTCTTAGCAACAAGATTTAAAAAAAAAAAAAAAAAAACTCCGTGTTTGGTAGTGCGTCGCACAAATCGCCCCTATGAAGGAACCGCCGCTGTGAAAGCCGATTATAACTCTTACATTTAATGCAGCTTTATGATAAAGTCCCTGTTAGTGGTTTGCAAAGGGATTGTTTTCATGCAGAGACTTCCACTTTTCCCTGTGGGAGTCAGGTGATTGACAGTAAGTACAGCCTGATATGTACAGAGATGAAAACTTTGCTCTGGCACACAGACGCACCATGAAAAAAAAATAAACAACAGAAAAATCTTCATGGAATATCTACAGTGGCTATGATATGTTTTTGAGCTATGTGTCAATTTTTTTGCATACTGTACGGGACAGAAATAAAATTGCACTGTGGGAAAGAAAAGGTCCTGAATAACTGATGACATGCCATTGCTTTTTGGATTTTCTGACTTCTCGTTATTATTCAGGCAGGGAAATGTCATAGACACATTTAAGTTTTCTGTTATTACAGCTTCTTAATTCTTTATGATCCTTTGGGTAAAAATGTACTGCGAGAGCTTGTTTTCATCAACTTTGAACCAAATCATGTTACCATATTATGGACTTCCAGAAATTTCAGTCAACAAATGGCTGCACGCTTTGCAATTTACTCATGATCACGCCAACAGGGCACACCGGAGGGAAATGGAAATATTAAATATAGATGGCTGTTGCTGACAGCAGAGTAGGAGAAAAATAAACTTTCCAACCATGGAGAACCCTGTCAACACTATATGCCCCCATCCTTATTATCAAGAGGACCCATGTCAGCCCTGTCAAAGTACTTGAAGTGTCTTGCTATCTGTGGAAATCTGTTAAGTAGCTGTTGATCCAATGTTCTCCCTTTAAGGCTTTTCACACTTTCAGAGCCCTCTAGTGTCAAAACTTGGCAATAAGTTTTACAGTTTCATCACAAAGCAACTTTTATTCAACAAATGAACTGATCCACAATTTATATCATAAGTATTTTTATCTGCATTTCTATATGTACTCAGACACACTAAGGGAATGAAATTACCCCCATTCACCTGCCAACTGCTGTATAATTTCCACAGTAGAGGGTGATTCACTTTAGCATGGCATGTTGTGAAGATGTTACCTTTGTTTCTTTCTTCTCTATAACAAGCTGCTACAATATCAAATTGCTGAGGAAATTCTGGTGCCAAACAGCCACGGTGATGGGAAAAGTTTCATAGAACTAACTTCTCATATCACCACCTTCAGGGCAAACAATAAGTTGTCAGTGGAGCCATGATTATAAGGGGACAAGTATGTACAACATGTTCACAAATCCTACATCTAAGCTGCTAATTCAGCAATTCATCTTGTCATTGTCAGAAATTCATAGATGCATACCTGGGATTTACATATACAGCACATTGCTACAACAATTCTCTGCTATGGCTTGAAAACACATTTGCTGCATGGAGTGTAAAAGGGCTGAGGAGCTTAAAGGAATTCAACCACTTTGTGTCTTTCCCTCAGTTAAGCCTAAAGTACGATATTCCTCTCACCAGAGAGAAAAAAGCTTATAGACAGATTTGTGAAATACTTCTCTCAGGATGATGTGCATCCTTCAACTGTGTTAAGAGGGCTCATAAAAAGAAAATCAATGTTGTTTAGCCTGAAAACATATGGAGAACTTTCCTTTCCCTCAGTCATAGTTGTTTGGTAAGCAATCACAAGCTAATTCAGTTCAAAGTGATTCACTGTTTTCATTATTTTAAGGTAATTTTACGTAGATTTAACTCCTCTGTGTTTCCAGTCTTTGAATAAAAGGAAAATGATCAAGCCTCGTTGCAATTACTTCAGAAGTGTTCTCCTATTTACATGACGGTAAATACTTTTTCTGGGGTTTCATTGTATTCTCTTTCATCTTTTGCTCTATGTGGATGCTCAAATGACCCTCTAATTCTATTTAATGCATATATTCAAACAGTTAGCATCTAAAAGAAATAAATTTGATATACTCGAAAACACTGATGTCATCCAAGGTTTTTTTTTTTTTTTGCTCTCTCGGCCAAAAGGGCTTAGTGTCGCTTGTATCTTGTCACGTGATCCTTTGTGAGGAATGTGTGGGATTTTGAAAGGCTGTACTGCTTAACTATGATGTTTCCCATGGCCTGGTGAGGACACCATGTGAAAATCAAGGTTTGCTGGATGATGCCCCATCCAGGCTAAAATGGTTGGTTTCAGATTCATTTGCCGGCTGATCATTTACAACAGCATTTGGCAAAGCATTTTGTTTTAGTCTCAGTTACTTAAGAAATGAGGACATGAATCACCAAAATGAAGAACTTGCCCTCTACTTAAAAGATAAAGCCATTATTATTGCTGTGATTACCCTACACTGGGGTATCACTATATGATTCTTTCACATGACACGCCGTTTGGTTGGAAAGATTTCCAAAGAAAACCCATTTATAACATAATTGCATAAAATATAAATGATAAAAAGCAGTGAGAGGAACTGAAGTAGACAGATATTCAGCCTTTTAATGCATCATTTTCCTGTGAACAGAAAGTACTAGATGACTTCATATCTAAATTAAACATACAATTGTACCATCAGAACAGTACCATCAGAGTTATCTTAATATCGTCTGACACGTTGGGAATCAGATACGTTGAAGATTCAAGTGATTTCATTCTAGTTTCCATTAGGCAGTTTACCTTCATTGAAACTTTGAGCTGTTCCTTGTAGACATAAAATGGAGAAAACCCTTTGACACGTTTTCACTTAATATTTACACATGTATGGGAACAAACCTAATTACGGGCTCACTTAGATGCCTGTGTGACTTAATAAGCTTTACATTAGTAAGTCACCTGTGTGACTTACTAAGCTTTACATTTTGGCACGCCATAGTTACGCTGAACAACAAACAGCTGTTAAAACATCATGAAAATACAAACTTCTGTTGGATTTTTATGACAGCATATTGCTGGATAATAAAACCTGAGTGATTCATTGTTATCCTATGCATTAGGGGAACGGGGGTGCAAGGGTCATATCTGCATTGACTTCACAGTATCTGTCAAACAGCATCTAAAGCTATGATCTGTTTGCCCCCAGTGTTTAAGAAGTACCAGTTTGTGCTTCATATTGATATAGTGGATAGTTAACTAGCTTATAGTTCCCCTACAGATAATGTTGATGACTGTGTGATCTGTTGAAACTATTTCTGCTTGCTAATGGCATTTTTTCTTGGCCAGCATTAAAGCTAAAATCCCCACAAAAATTCCCAGAATAGTTTCCTTTTCCAGCTCTCACTGGACTGACTGTACAAATCCTGCTTCTTGGTCAGGGTTCCTACAGGTTTCTTCAAGTTTAAGTCTTTTTAATACCTTTTTAAGACCTTTTATAAAAAAAATAATAATAATACCCATTTCACGGCCTATTTCACTTTTTTTTTTTTTTAATTTGTTAATTTATTTCTCAAACAAATGAAAGTGTGGACTGTGTAAAGCATTGATGAAACATTGCAGCATAGTAGTAGTAAACGCTACAACACCACAGCACAGACACAGACAACAAGCCAAACAGAGGTGTGAAAAATCAAAGAAAATTTCAGCAGACCACAAAAAAGTTTAACTGACACAGTTAAGTTGTTTTTTAACATTGGTTATGTTAGCTAGCTACTTATTCCATGCTGGGAATATGGGGAGTAGAGAGAACTATAAATAATGAAAATCAACTTAAAAAATTTGTCGTTTCGTTGAGGTTCTCATCGAACATAAGAACAAACGGTGATTTGTTTACCTTGGACACCAGTTCCTCTTTAATATACACAGCTAAACCAAACTTGGCTATGTACGCCGTTTTGTCGGGACCACAAGTAATTGTGGCAGCGATGTCGGAATCGGGAAACATGCATTTAAACAACTCTGAAATACCCTAGTTTCCATTATATGAATGGTGTTTGGCGATTGTGTTAGGAGTCCACAACACCTCTGCTTTTATGGTTGTGTGGACCCAAAAGCTGTTCGCAGATCTACTCTAGTTGCGGTGACGGTCGTAACTGGAGGGGCTGTACTTGCAGTTGGCTGGTTAACGTTATCTGCTAGCTCAGATACATTAATAGCTAACTGGCTAGCGTTGGCCGGTTGAAACACCCCGGCGATGGAAGGAGTTTGATCCTTCGCTTCGATATTATTCATTTGCTTGGAGGACTTGGCGTGAGATTCTAAAGCCTTCAAGCCCATGGTACCAAGCTGAATCCTCTTTTTGCACACTGTGCAAAAAGCCTCGCATACATTATTGTCCACTGGTTTTAACCAGTGACAAAATGATTATTTCTCGCGGCACGCTTCATTACATTTACATTTCCCCATAATCCCAGCATGAAATGGGAAGCAAGGAAACGCAAACAAATGTTAAAAAACAACATAACGGCGTAAGTTAAACTTTCTTGTTCTCTGCTGAGATTTGCCTTGATTTTTCACGCTTCTGCTTGGCTTGTTGCTGTGGTCTGTGTCAGTGCTGTAGCAATGTGATCGGACCCGGGGCTTTGCGGTAGCGGCAGCGTTGCATTCTCAATGATTGGTTCCGCCACTCTTCATTTAGGCTACGTTATTTAGGCTTTTCAAAATAATAGTAGCCTAGTTGACAAATGAAACGTTTGAGGAGAATGTGATACGGAGAAGTTACTGCACAAATTTTAAGACCCAGATATCAAAATTCAAGACTTTTTCAAGTCTTTTTAAGGTATTATTTCCAAATTCATAAATTCAATGCTTTTAAGACTTTTTAAGACCCCTCGGGAACCCTGTTGGTATTCTTGTCGGTACTCCTTAAGCTCTGAAAAAAAGAGGATGAAAACTTTAAGTAAAAGATCTGCAAACTGTGGTTTATTCCTTGAGGTTTTTCTGTTTTTCCTCTGACTTTATTAGAACAGCATGTCCCCAGGGACCTGAGTTTGTGACTGATTAGAGATTCTGTCGACAAGCTTAGCATCAGTTTGAACTGTGCGCATGGTTGCATAAATACCCATTTCATTAAACTCTGACAGTGACTCCAACACAATATTTGCCAGCATCAGAGGAAGCCTTTTAAGCCTTCTGGGTGGTGGTGTTGTCAGTAAGCATTAATAGTAAAGTCTCCCATACAAGCTTTGTGTGTGCTTCTGGAATTCAACGAGCCAACAGTGTGTTTTCATATTAAATTGTAGCCATTCGTCATTTCTTTACCATATGTAACAGTTTGTTTAACAAATAATCTCTGTGATTGATTTTGGGACTTATTTGTGGAATTTTCACAACTTTACTCAGGCTTGTCACGTATTTGATTCTATTCAGTCATAACCTTAGCTATGTAAAACAAATAGAAAAAAGTCTGTAACTGAGCCAAAATGCTATTCAAGGCAACGCCTTGCACATTTCATCCTTTTACTGGTCAGGCGTCAAAGGGTGTGTTGTTTCACACAAACCCAAGCTCTTGATTGAACAAAGGTACAAGAGGAACCAGTTCAGTGCAGAAGCAACCAGCATTAGGTATGAAAGCAAAAGCCAAATAAATGCTAAATGTGAGACTTGAGTTGGACTATTATAAGAAAAAGCCCCGAGGAGTTCACAACATGCTATATTCTCCTGAAAAAGAATTGCATGCTCATTGTCAGAAATGAAGATAAGACAAAAACACTCAAGCATTAACATACATCTGTCTGGGTTGACGACATTAAGGCATTAGTAATGTTTGAAGATGCAAATTGTAAGACCTGTATAAGTATGCATCAACATGAACTGTTTTGCTTGAAAATGAATCATCTCTGAAACATATCTTACCCCATGCATCTAGACTTATAAGAAAGAGAGACATGCAAATACTTGATTCAGAAAACGTATCATATGACATTTAATAACTTCTGGATGTGACACCCAGATCAAAATTAAATCACTTCTATATCACACCATTGCACCATTTCTGGTAAAATTCTAATAATATTACATATCTCCTGCAAATAATCTAACAAACATGCACACTATCCTTATCCCAAAGAGCTAAATTTCCTGTATTTTTGTTTTACTTTTTTGTATGTAACAGCTAATAGCAGGGAAAGGTTTCCCTGCAATGACTTGAAGGCATTGTTTGTTGTTGAAGTAGATCAACAACAAAAACAAACAAGCAAATTATGAAAACAAATCATTTATATTGGTTTAGAGATGTGAAAAACTGTGCTAAAGTCAGTCAAAGGACAGTGGCCACATATTATGGCACCACACACCCATCAGGCACTTTGGTGCGTTTCTGCACATTCCTTCCACTACATTCACTGTTTTATTATTGAGCTTTTCCTGACATAAATACTGAAAACCAGCAGTTATAAAAATAAATGAATTAAGTAAATAATAAAGACTCTTATCTGATGCTAACAATACCTTTGGCAAGGTAAATACACTACATTACATTGATTAAATACATAATGTTGTTTGGTGCTGTTTGACATGAAGAACAGAATGAGCATCATGTAGAAACATCCAACAGCTTCTCGAGCTCATAACTTGCTCATAACTTGCTTTCATTGCAAGGACGTGATGCAAGAGGAAAGCAATGGATTCACAGAGGCTATTGATTTCCAACTCAAACACGTTAGATTCTCGCAGCTGGATGCAGGCATAAATATTGAAAAAAGACTGTAGGAGTACTGAGTTTCAAAGCAGTCAGTGAAAGACAGACCCTACAGTAAAAGAACCATGGTATATATTAGCTGGTAAAACCTGTGTTATTGTCATATTGTATATATGTACATGTGGATGCCTTGCCTCTTCATAAAAACAGAAAAAGTTGTTATTCCGGGGCCAAAAAGATAGGCTGGTGAAGAGTTTTCAATGAACATCAGAGGGCCAAATTTATCCCTGCTCTTGACTTCTGAATTTATTCAGGTCTTTTCACATAAGAAATGATAAGTTGGTATTATTGGACACCTCAAGTAATATTATTAAAGGACCATTTCGGTCGTTTACAACATCCAGCTGTATTGCCCAATCTACCCATGATTTAGCCATAGCAAAGACGCAAAAAAATGTCATCCGACCCTGACATTGTTGCTTGCACGGAGATTTCGGACTGACAACATAGCCATGGGGGCATGGATTTATATTGTGTTTTAAACGCTATTTTTATACCTCTTCTACAGCTCCAAACAACAAAACACTTACGTGGTAGTGAGTAGAGGGTCCCTAAAGCCAAACCGAAGTGTCCCGAGGTCTTCATGTGGTCAGATATAGAGTCCAGAATTAATTTAATCAAGCCAGTACCTGCTCTCAATCAGAGGCTATCTCACGCGAGACATCACGTCACGTGACATTTCAAAATTCCAACCTGTTAGTAAGCTAGGCTTTGCTGTTGCATACAACTTAATTTCACTTTCGAAAGAAATACTGGACTATGTTTGTAAAAAGAACGGCAACGAAATTGTGACTTTCCAGAGCGAGTTACTCCACACTCGGCAATCAACTACGGATTCACGTGACGTGATGTCTCGCGTGAGATAGCCTCCTGTTGACGGAAGAGGCTCTGATTGAGAGCAGGTACTGGCTTGATTAAATTCATTCTGGACTCTATATCCGACCACATGAAGACCTCGGGACACTTCGGTTTGGCTTAGGGACCCTCTACTCACTACCACGTAAGTGTTATGTTGTTTGGAGCTGTAGAAGAGGTATAAAAATAGCGTTTAAAACACAATATAAATTGATGCCCCCATGGCTATGTTGTCAGTCCGAAATCTCCGTGCAAGCAACACTGTCAGGGTCGGATGACATTTTTTTGCATCTTTGCTATGGCTAAATCATGGGTAGATTGGGCAATACAGCTGGATGTTGTAAACGACCGAAATGGTCCTTTAAATATGCATGCATAAATGAGAAATCATTTTAAAATGTTTGGGCTGCTCAGAGAAAGTATTTGACCTCTCTGGCGTTGTGTAATTTCATATTGATCGGCTGGAGAGTCAAAGACAGCTTAATGGATACAATTCCTATTTTTGGATTAAAGCCTTGTCAGTTTTCCAGCATCACTACATCAGTTTGTGATTACTGATGCAGAAATGCATCAATAGTGATACAACAAATCTAAGACCACAGACAAGAGTTTTCCCGTGTGGGATTAATAACGTCACTTAATCAGTCCCAGAAACGGATGGCCATAAAAACTAGGCTTAATCTTGTGTTGTGAACACCGCAACGATATCTGCAGAAAACTATCCTCACAAGGGAACATTTCTCCTCAGCATGCACAAATATTACCAGATGAGCAGATTATGTTTTTCAGGGACTAATAAACCTTGCAGCTAATCAAAAATCATGGTCAGCATCCCGAGTGAGCAATCAGAGTTAAAGACATTTAGGCTCGGATTTACTAACGCTCTGTGCCTGTCGCCACAAAAACTTTTGCGTAATATACCTACTGTCATTATATGCCAAAAGGCATAGTGTTAAATTTCCACCTGGCATACAGTACATGGATACATTTATTACCATCAACCTAATAAAGTTGTGCTTTGCACTCTTTGCTGAATGGAAATAGTAACATGCGGGGGCTCTATGATCTCAAAATGAGGCAGCAGTTTATTTATGGAAGTCACTTATGTTGGTTTAAAGCTATGGTAGGTAATCCTAGAGAGCTAGCAAGAGAGCTAGCAAGATTCGAAAGTGTCCCCTCCTCTAAGCTCCACCCCCCCCTCCCCATTCCGTCAGTGCTTCATCCAAAGCCGGTAGAACCGCATGCGCACACGGAGCAGGGTGCCGACAGAGGGGGGCGTAGGCAGAAAGCAGAGGCATCTGATTGGTTTTTGTAGGCGCTCAGCTTTTTCTCAGTCCTGCAGCTGCCACAGAGGTCTGATTATTTTCGTCCCTTTTTCTAAATACATCTTGTATAGATTTCTCTCAGGACAGACGGACCATTTCACCCAGTATTACAAAATGTGTTTCTGAACAGGATTACCAACCATGCCTTTAAGTGTCTGTCAGACATCCTATTGACTGCAAAGCCACACTGTTCTTAATTGACTGGAAGAAGTCAAAAAACACCTGGAAGCTTTAACTCAAATGATTCATGCAACAGCCACTGCACTAAAAATGTATGCAGCTCATCAAGTTTTGTTCTTTCCTATATCTGTGCTTATTGTTTTGTTTCTACATACACAAAAACAATATCATAGTATCATCGACCACATTTTCACCAGAAAGTACAGAGTATAAGATTATCAACCTGTTTTTAGCTGTCAGCAAAAAAATACACTATTAGACCACATATTTAGTACATTTACATAGTACAGATTTAGAAATACATCCTCATTTTGGGGCTGCACGGTGGTGTGGTGGTTAGCACCTTCGCCTCACAGCAAGAGGGTTCCTGATTCGTATCCCAGCTGGGGCCTTTCTGTGGATTTTGCATGTTCTTCCCGTGTATGCATGGGTTCTCTCCGGGTACTCCGGCTCCCCCTAACCGCCCAAAAACATGCATGTCAGGTTAATCGGTGACTCTAAATTGACCCTACAAGTGAGTCTGATGGACTGGCGACCTGTCCAGGTTGTACAAAAATCCCAAACTATAAGCTCTCAGAGAGAAACCGATTCATCAAAGACACACATTTTTTTTTTTTTAATTATTTTTTCATCAGAGCAAATGAGCACAGCACATCTTTAATATTTTTAATATTTCTCGGGCTTCTGTGTCGTAACAAGTAACAAGTTACGTGTGAGTCACAGATTAATTACAGGCCCCTGATTTTCAACATGTCTGCTTGTTTGCACCTCTGTTCTAAGTTGGGTTGCTTCTGGTGGACTTTGTTGCTCACGGAAGTGAGAGACTTTCATCTATGTTTTAAGATCAGCGTAGTTGTAAGATGTCACCCAACAGAACTGGGCACCCCTGGGGCACTTTTTCTGATTTACATCCACAAGGTGTTGAAATCATTTGCGAAAATTATTAACAGAATATGAATAAACATCTGCTGTGCTGCTGTGCAAATTTTTCTTTTTCTGAGAAATCTGCTGACGTTATCCTAAACAGCTAGCACCAGCAAGTAGAGGAGCAAAATCTTTATGATCTTTACTTAAGTAGAAGAACATCTAGTTTTTTTTTTTTTTAAGTCGAATAAGTAAAACATTTGTTCAAAGAAGCAGTACTGATTCAGCTTAAGTCAAAGTCAGTTGATTCAACCTTAACTGAAGTCAAAAGCTTTGAAATGAAAAATTCTGAATTAAAATTCTTGCTTTAAAATTGATTAAAGTAAAAAAAATATCAAAGAATGCATATTGTATTAAATAATGTATATTAAAAAAAGAAATTAAAGAATAAAACAAAAAAGTAAACCCTTGAAAAATAAACTGCCCACAAACTGTTTTAAAGCATAACTAGCTTAACTTCACATCTTTATATTATTTGGTGAGTACCTTTTTGACTTCATTTACTAAGAATTTACTAATTCATTCACTCACTAATTCTGCTTTCTGCTTTTCTGCAACTTATCAAAATTACTATCATCCATGCTCTTCTTGTCAAGGACATTATGCTGCATTTGACGCACCTCAGAAATGGGAAGTTGAAACTTGAAATGACGTCATTTATGACCTCTGTGTGTTCTTTGTACAAAGTGGGAAAAAACATGTGGCTACCTCCTGTTATGTTTTTTATGGTTTTGCTTTTCATAATAAATACCCCTTAGCGGTTATATAATTCACCTAAAATATAAAATTATCTTATAATTTGGTATGCTACATATTAGGGGAATGACAAAAAATGCCAGGCTGAAAACCACTCAGTTTCCTGAGTTCGAAATATGAGATCTTGTGGAGTTTCCTTTGATTTTTTTCCATTTGCAATTACAGAGGTCCCAGCTATTATTGAACGAAGAATTACATTTAAGTCTCCCTCTTGTCATTTATGCAATATTAAGTCTTGTTTAGACTGGGATGACCGATTAAAAGTGTCATGGTCCCATCCATGTAAGGTTAAAATCAATCTTGATACTGAGAAAGTTGAAATGATGAAAAATGAAAATTAATCCATAACTCCCGTGAAAATGTGAGGAGCAGAAAGATATTTTGTCTAAATGCAGATGGTAAAAAAAAGTAGTTTGTAGGTAATGTAACTACTCAAGTCTTGTTTTGACTTTGTGCAGGAGGAAATTCGGTCATTTTGTAAATGTAGCACTTCTTTGTATCCAGTAGGAGTGTGTCTGTATAATTGCTTCTCTTTCAAAACATATCGGTAGTGTCGTTACAATTTGATAGTAGTGTGTATAGCATGAAATGCAGCTTTGTTTTGGTTTGTGGCTACACGAAATGGCAGTGCTGTTTCAAAATGCACTGAGCTATGACACTGCGTTTACATTATATTTGTTATTCAAAGGGTTTTATCTGAGCATCCACTTCAAATTCAGGTTGATTTGCAGCATGTCACCCATTTATGAAATATAAGGTCTAACAAAGGGATATGGTCTGGATTGCTAATTTTGACCAAAAGAAAAATGCTCCTATGTATTATTTTCTGTAATTCCCTGAATGTTGCTTTTTTTTTTAGGAAGATTTTTTTCTTTAGTCTTTCAGGGAGTGTTGAAATCAAGGATTGCTGTCAGGCATTGTGTATAATGAGTAGCCTGTGTGAATAAGGGTGTGTCTGTGTGCACTTGCTGCATGTAACTGCAAGACTGGAATTATCTGAGAGCTCTTTAGATTGTATCCCCTCATACTGAGGCTTAGCCCTGTGGTATTTGCAGATCCCTGGGATCATATAGTGCCCCCTATTTATTATGAAGTGGCCTAAATGATTTAAACCCTTCTTTCCTCTAATCAAATAATTGGTTGATGGAGATATCTAGGCAATGTATTCCAGACTAGAGAAGGAGAACACCAAAGGGATGAGGAATTGGGAATGAAAAATTTGTCCTTGTCCTGACTTCTCAAAAGTCTTTGTTCTAAAGAGGATGTGGAAAAGCTGCAGTTTCCATAACTTTTGGCTCTTTGTTTTTTGTTTGATTTAGTTGAAAGGGATACACAGACATTTTGACAACTTGGCCTTGGGGTAAGTAAAGTCTGACTGAAAGTCACATGCTGCTTTGTTGTCAGAGCTCAGTCATAAAGACGGACAAACTCTAATACCCAACATATTCACAACAGGTTGAGCTGCCTGTCATGGTTTGGCCTCAGCTTGTTCAGTGGGATATGAACATGGTACGGTTCGAATCAGCTATAATCACTACAGGGAGGTGGATAGAGAGATGAAGGACAAAGAAGACAGTCAAAGCCTCAGAGTCACATCCTGAGGGAAACAGGCACTTTTTCATCAACACTGAAAACAAACATGCATGGGCGCAAACACTCTCCTGACATGCAGGACAACTACTGTATGTGTGCACATGAAATTCATTCTCAAACTGTGAAAAGTGCTCCACTTTCTAAATGAGTACGTAATTCCTGAAGTTATTTCCTGTTTAATGGTTAAATATGTAGTGTTTAAAAACAACATGTAAATTTGAATATGAGCAGCAAGGGGAACATTTCCGACTCTGTATGCTGTGTCTTTTGTATACACTGTCTTATATTTCACCGTCATTTCAAGCCAAGCGGGTGTCCCGGTGTCAAAATTGTCACGCTCGTTGGCGGAGCTCCTGACGTTGGCATGGTGCGTAATGAGGGACTGTCGCTGAAGCACTGAGGAGAGACGGCAGTGACACACCAGCATGGGAAACTCATCTAAATCACATTACCAAAACCTGCCCTGAAGGCTCACATGACTGGCAGATTAACCTGCATGGTCTACCGCTATTGTCGCTGCTACTTTCTCTGTATGCACAGCTTTGTGTCATTTGAGGGGTAATAAACATTGTAATCAAGTCTACAATGCGGAATGGCTTGACTAGTAACATGAACCCGAGTGTAGAATGATCTCCAGAAGCATGAAGATGATATCACACAGGTTTGAGAGGAAAACTCATCACAACATTCTTTGTGCAACTCATTAAACCATATTATGACATCATTTAAAATGAGCAAACAAGGATTCATGACATGTTAAAGGTGTGGGTGCATCATTAGGTTACATAGAACTGGCTGCCAGTAACTGCCAGTACCAGCAGCATACTGGCTTTTGACAGATGACAACAGACTACGTTAGGAGTCGAGGTGGTGTTGTTTCTGTCTGTGGTGAAGCTAACCTCCAACCAGCCACACTGGTTCATATCTCAGTTATTATTTGTTAGATGTGCCAGTGATGTCCTGCCTGTTTAGTTAATCCTGCTTCCTCAGGTTTATTTAATTGAAAAAGGTTTATGTTGTAACTTCTTGTTTTTGGTTTTTCATTAAGAATGTCTATATCACCAGTTAGATTTGTCCTGTTTGTGGTGTGTACCGAGCCAGCTCTGAAGTTATTTCCAGTTCTATCATTTCTACTTCCTTATAAATAAACACATCACTCAATACAGACCAGCAGTCTGCCTTCTTGGCTGCTCAGGAATGAGGAAAGATAGCTTTACTTTAAATTGCTGCCCTGAATGGGGCAGAACTCTTATGTTAAATGTACACAACCTCATCATGACTTTCACCATCTTTTTTTAACACAGTTGCAGAATTAGTTTTAGAACACGATATCGACATGTACAAGTCATTCGTCTAGTTTTGCTGTTTATTGCCCTGCTCTTATTTTACATCTATCTATCTATCTATCTATCTATCTATCTATCTATCTATCTATCTATCTATCTATCTATCTATCTATCTATCTATCTATATATGTAAATGTAGAGATGGTGTACAAATGAAAGTACTTGTTGTATTTACTTTGTGGATGTGGATGTGTTAGGAGATAAATGCATTTGGTATGTATTCTTAAGATCCTTTTTTAAGTCTGTTATCATATCATAGCCGTGTCTGTATCAACACCCTGTGAAATTTCTTATAATTATTGTGGGAAAACCCAAGTTGCACAGTATTGAGCTCCAGTGTAGAGTGATATTACTGCACATAATTTACTCATCAGGGCCGTTTGACATGGAGCACAGCCAGTTGGAGTAGTAATTACAGCAATTCATATGAAATTAGCTTTCATTGTCAAACTGAAGACACTCAGGCAAGAGAAACACACTCTGCCCCCAGGGCTAACAAGTCATAATTCTGAAGTAAACCTGGACTGTTTTTCTTTTTTACCTCCTTTGAGGATCAAAAAGACAGCATTATCCAACCAGAGCAAGAAGAAGTGGGCTTATTGGTTGGGTGAGGCAGGTTTTTTCTGCTAAAAAAGAAAAATCCAGCCTCTTAGGCACACCATACTAAATGGCATATCAAGTTCCTGCACTGCAGTTTCATTCTTCTGGTTACTTTTATCTGCTCAGAGAAGGTTTTCTGACCACCCTCGCCCTTTTTCAGCAACTAGCTGCTTCACATTCATTGGATCAGTTACACACATTGACTCTTGGGAGATAACCACTGCAACCACATAATATCTTGCTGTTTCTCTTCCACTTGACAGCTCCACTGGAGCAGCTGGAGGTTAAACATATTGTCCAACAGCACCTTTACAGAAATCACTGTGGGATGATCTTGGGTCATTTAGTTTATGCACCTAAGACTCTCCAGGCCCCCGTGGAGTTTCTTACATAATGTATCTCAGATACTGTGGAACTCGTGCACAAATATATAGCTTTGAATCTTTCCATTTGTACAACTTGGAAATGGATATTATTTCTTAACCAACTTTTTGTCATGCCTGATTTTTTATGCAAGGGACATAATATTTTATCCTGGGAAAATGAAGACATTTAGGTACTTCAGATCTGAAGGCTGTTTTGTTAAGGAAATTGCTCATCCCTTCAATATTTAAATGTGGGAAATTCCAAATCATTTTAGTTTGGTCATGATGTTGACCTTTCCCTCAACCTCTATTCCCTTAATTCTAATGAAGGTCACTAAAGCCACGCAGGCCGATTTAAATAGTAGTTTCATTCAATATTGAGCCCTACACCAGGGAGCTACCAACCCCCTGACATTTAAACTGGGCTTATGAAAGCCTAGACATTCATACCTAGTGACTGGTGTTAAGTGGAGTGAAACCCAAAGGATCTCGGCAGGTTTTGGCCCTTTGAAGCTGACAGACCCGCTCCCTCCTGGCATGGTATGACTCCACTTTCTGATTTATAGGTAATTTATTCAGCTGAATAATTAAGAGCCAGTCGGCAGCAGAGGGCATGAATATCAATAAGGACGAAGAAAGAGTTAGTTTCCTTCAGCCCAAAAGTCAGGCTGCCCAGAGCAAACCTGTGTTTGAAATATTATTATTTGAAATGAATTCCACTGCTTTCTTAAGGCTGATTGATCCACACTGTGCAACAGAGGAACCCTCCGATGTGAAATCCAAATACCTTCACGAGAATCACAGCAAACTTGTTCATTGTGATCAAAACATTTGCAACATATGTATCTATGTTTTTATGTTTAAACTGATGAACCTTGTTTCAGTTACCTGAAACAAAACAAAATGCTTATAAAAGCACCTGCCCTCTGCAAAATGTCACTGTTTCTTTTTGTTCTTTTTAAAAACACCTAACTCTGTTTCAAACTGGGTTGAGATTGGCGTGAGCTTTTTTCATGGAAACTGCAACAAACTTGAAATTGGAAGACAGTCACAAGACAAAGCTGCACTCTCGGCATGTTTTCTTTGTTTCATATAGAAGCTGAGGAAAGTTCTGGATAGTGCTGCCAGATTTGGCAAAAGAAAAAGCAACCAAGTCAGTCTGGAAATGAGCCCAAAACAGGTATTTCGGCTCTAAAAAGAAAAACAGCCCCAAACAAGCAACCTAAGCAAAAACTGTGGGAGGCATTCGCCCCTTGATTAGTTTCCCTACATAGCACAAGGATTTTTTTTTTTGTCATTCCAATTATGTAAAAGATAAAAAGGTCTGGTCTTAGTGATCCTAATCAATAATACTGATTATGAATAATGATGATAAATACATATTAGTCAAGTAAATATTAGTTATAGCTAGTTTATTGGTAACACTGAGCAGAAACTAATGCAGTCTAATGCACTAGTCCTGCATAAAATTTTAGCTTCATGAAGACTATGATATTCAGTTTGTATTCAAAATCATTTCAAGAGATGTGAATTCAACTATGTTCTGATTTTTGTGGCTGCAGGTTGTTGTGCTGTGTTATATTGACAAGCTCATTTCTATTAATGAGGGGAAAAAAGACCTGCATTTGCTTCGGTATAGTTCACCACCTAAATTAAACTAAACATTAAAAAATTCATGAGAGGGGAGTTATCACAGCAGTTTCCTCGCTGTGTAGCTAATAAAATTTAAAAAAAAACAGAATATATGTTTTTCAAAGCAAGCAATCAAAATATACTTTTAACTTTTTTCATTTCTTACATTTTTACCTTTTAACTTTAAAGAAGCTGAACTAAATGAACAGGTCAATGAAAAAGTGTTGAAGGAATGAAAATGCGTGTAAAGAAGTTCCAGATGTCAAGCTGCACAAGTAATTATATCAGTGATGGCAAAACAAAGATAACTGGCTTTTAATTGGTTGTCCTAATTAATGAAAGCCTAGTTATGGGTGCCACATTTCTTTAATGTTTATGCTGCTGGCATCATGAACAACATCTGCATGTTTTCCATGTGTTCTGCATTAATAGAATCACTTTCAAAATGACGAATTCAAAGTCTGAAGCCATACTGGGCTTATTTGTTTACTGCAGAAAAATGCAACACATTTGATCAAAGTTTAAAAATTTCACCCAATAATGGTGTAAAATAAAAAAGTAAAAAGTGTGCCCCAAAGTTAAGAAAGAGCCTGAATATCTGCATCAAATTTCTCGGCCTTTAATCGCACAATTAAGATATTTTCATTCGACCTAAAAATCGGATTACTAATATCAGTTAAAGTCTTTCCCACGGCAACACAAACGATCTTCCAAATTTTGTAATTATACATATTGTAGATTTTTTTATATGACGGGCTGTTGTTCTTAGCTGAAAAGTCAGAGAAATTGAAAGAAAATTGTGTTTACAATTGCAAATATTGTAATTGTTGAGACATTTCGATGTGAAAAAATGGAAATATTACCTTGATGGTAGCGCTAAAAAAGTAAGGGAATCACCAACGTCTCCAAAATTCCATTCCAGCACTTCAAGTGTTGGTCTGTGTAAAGCAGGCTTTATCTGTACATTTAACAACTAATAAACTGTAGTAAGAAAAAAATAATTATTGTAAATCCCATCATACAATAAAGTAGATCCCTAAAAATAAGTATTATTATATTCAGAAAAATTTTACTGATGTGTGACAAATGTGGATGGAGACAAAGACATCATTCTGCTACTGTTTCTTAGTAATTGAGGCCTTTCTGATAAGCCACGGTCAGCTAAATAATGGAGCGGAGTCCATTAAAACATGAGCACAATTAGGTGGGAGGCAAACATTGCCTATGGCTTCTGACCCCACTTCATTATTGTGAAAATGGAATGACTTTACTATTTCACGTAGTCTCAAACACACAGCCACTTATTCTGTTTGTTCTGCACACATTTACAACCGTGCAAAACAACCCACTTACAGTATCAAGTATAATGATTTCAATTACACAAACAAAAGATATAGTTAGACATTCAATGCCACACAGGGATTCAAGGACCAGGTAATTATTGGTGTAGGGCAGGCATAAACTGACTCGGCCTTCCTCTCATTGGCTGTTTTCACAGAAAAACTAAGATTCATCCTGATCGTGAAAAAGCCATTTAATATAAGCATAAGCAATCACTTCCTATGATATTTGTTCCCTAATATTACAATAAATGAGTTCAATTGCACTGTTATTGTGACTTTGTGTGTCTGTGTGTGCGTGTGTATGCATGTGTAGATGTTTATCCATGGAGGGTCTTATCTGTGGTCAATATATGTCACCAGGCATACAGAATAAATGAGTATGGAACCAACTTTTGCATACAAGTAATGTCAATTTAATGTTGATTAACTTTGAGTAGGTTAAGTGGAATCTCATCTTCCTTGTCACAGATTGTAAGATTTCCATTAATAACCTCATTACAAATTCAAAATCATGTACCATCTGTTTTTCAGAGCCAGAGCTTGTTCAACTAGTAAACTGTCTACTGTGTCATTTTAGGAGGAAAGCCAGTGTAGCTCTGATCAGTGGTACTCAGGCTCATTGAATAACTCATGATTCGATCTGCTGATACAAAGCTAATAGATCTAAAACTAACATCATGTGATTAGACTGATTGGAAATATCAGGTGTTTTCCATTTCAATCTCTGACATTTCAGATATGACTTATGTAAAGTAGATGGAGTGTTTTCAATACAAATCATACATATCTTCAACAATGTTATTAGCATCTGACAATGTAAGGGAGCCCAAACTTCTCGTGAAGCTCTGTAAAGCTGTGGAGATTCAGATTGTATGCCTACCCATCTGTATATTTTTTAATTGACATTTGATATACTGTATATTTTAGTGTACCACTATCGCTACAAAATTATTCACAAGATGAATCAATGAAAGTCAATGAAATAGCTACCAAAGACCTGACTAAAGGTGCTAGAAAAAGTTCATTTAAGTCCTGTGCAAACCCAGTTGTTGGTTTTCTCAAATGAGAGTTGTTTTGTTTTTTTCTTATTTGATCCAGAACAGTTTCTGGTACCAGTTGATAACACCCACATCTTCAGTCGTTTATCTTTTAGCCTTAGCATCTGTAGTGGCTGATGGCACTGCTAATAGTATGATGTCCATACTGAGACATCAGTATACAGAATTGCACCACCGCAAGACAAGATCCAAAGACGAGTGTAAAAGGGAAATTGTTTGGCTTCCAGGTCTTATGCAAAATTACATTTTGAGACTAATGACTTTCTGTGTCATTTATAGGGTCTCAAAGATATGTTGGATTTACACAGGGTGGTAGTATTCAAGAGGTGGAATTTGCATTTGGAGTAGATCTCTCTTTTTGTTTTGTTTTTCACAAAACTGAGACAATTTTACCATTGGCATACATCATGACACGATTATCAGACTATTAAAATATTTTTTTCTCAATCTTACTATCACACATCTAATATGTAACGGCACAGGTGACATGAAAAAAGTGGTAAGACTTGCAGGAGCTATATTTGACATAAACACATGGTTCTGTTGCATGACCGCATGCAGAAATGTGATTGCAAACACTATCTCTTGGAGCTTTGTGCACCTACCTGTCATCCACCCCACCTACCCCCTACCACCTGCAATGCAGTTGATAACTTTGCTTCTGACTGTAATTCAGCCCCCTTTGTTGCACATAACAGAAAATAAGATCATAATCTAACTTTATAGAAAACATATTTTCAAGGAGACAAAAGTGGTTTCACCTTTACTTCCTGTAGATACCATATTTCACTGTTTAAAGTGTACAAGGGAATTAATTTGTGGCATATAAAGCTCTATTTGCTTTACTTGTCAGGCATAAAAAAAAAATGAATCTGTAAACTCAAGGGCATCCAGTGGTGTTTAGATCCAAATCCATATAGCTAGTAAAAGTGATACATTATTCGAGTCAAACATCATGGAGACTTGCTGTCTGTGCAATCTTTATCTGGCACAATTTGTAATATAATATACAGCATTGATTTCAAATGGGATAACAGCATACATCCAATAATCAAGTTAGGGCTCTATCAGTGTCAAAACAATAGTCCTATTGGTAAAAGCAATTAGAGTGTGCAGCGATATCAAAGCCCTGTTTTATAGTTACTGTAATATGTTTTGCAAGGCTGGGAATCATTCATGTAATATGGCTGAATTCCTGCAGTCAAATGGAAATGCAGTTAGACTAATGTCTGCTCTCTTACATGCTTTGAATTGTTGGGGATGAGCAGTATAATAGTTTTACATTAATAAACAAGCTGGGAGCATTAAAACTCCCCAACTCCATGAGTATTCTACACGTAAGTAGAACTGATGTTTCTGGGGGCAGGTGTGGTCTGATGGAAATGCTGCAGTGCCATATGCCGCATGCATATGGGGGGTTTCCCACCCATTTTAGCTCACCTCCATGTTTCAATAAATTTTTAAACAAACCGAATATTTGTCTTCGCTTTTTTTTTAGCAATTTGCGTCGCTGTGAAGCTGGTCCTGAATTTACCTCTGGATAAAAAAAAGCCTTATAATGTCCTAAATCTTGCTTGTCCTTAACCTACAGAAACCTAGCGTGGCTGACGCGTCCACAATCTCGATGAGATGGTGGTCTGGGAACTAGGTGTGCATTTTATCGTATTTGAGGCGTGGTTTACGAATGCCTAGAGCCGTTTATTGGGCGCTACGAATGTCTATCAAATGGCGTCTGGTTCTTCCCATGCTGCTTTGCGCGCGATTCATAGCCAATTGTATCACTTATACCAGATGACGACAGAAATTCGACGAGGAAGAAGAAGAAAAATAAAAGTAAAATAAAAGTAAACTTGCGCTCTAAGCTACTTAAAATGATGGTTCGGAGTAGATTCACCCTAGGGTCATTTGGGAGCTTCAAAGTAAGATGAGGATTGATCTACTACTGTAGACAACAAAGTATATATTCTACATTAATTTTTATGTTGTAGAGTTGTGAATTTATTTTATCAATGGAGAAATTGAGCAGCCTTGCTTTGTTGTCTACAGTAGTAGATCAACCCTCATCTTACTTTGAAGCTCCCAGATCAAGGAAGTGACGTCGACGCAGCTTTAGCAGCAGAGAAGCTATTAGGCTTGTGTTGATAATAATAAACTCCTGGACTATGTACAAACTTCCAAATGCATCGTTTTGTGAGTACAGACCATATTTGTACTACTGTAGAAGTTTGGTGTCATGGCATGTGATTTTAGTGTGGTAATTTTGGAGATACTGCCAGGGTCCATTCGGAATAACTCAGTAACTCGGCTGATGTTCAGCCAATATCGGAAAAACTTGGCTGGATGTCACGGTTCAAATGACCCTAGGGTGAATCTACTCCGAACCATCATTCTAAGTAGCTTAGAGCGCAAGTTTACTTTTATTTTACTTTTTTTTCTTCTTCTTCCTCGTCGAATTTCTGTCGTCATCTGGTATAAGTGATACAATTGGCTATGAATCGCGCGCAAAGCAGCATGGGAAGAACCAGACGCCATTTGATAGACATTCGTAGCGCCCAATAAACGGCTCTAGGCATTCGTAAACCACGCTTCAAATACGATAAAATGCACACCTAGTTCCCAGACCACCATCTCATCGAGATTGTGGACGCGTCAGCCAGGCTAGGCTGACTTTGCAGTGAGAATGAAATCGAGCGCAAAGCAGCATGGGAATTCCCAGGCTAACAGAAACCCTGATTTATTAAAAAAAGAAAAGACAACAGCCTATGCTAATCAGGCAGTCCCTTGGTAAATAGATGATGAAAAATGTCTCAATGGAGTCTTGATAAATGAGTAGTTGAGTGATTGTTAAATGGCTCAAACTGTAATAGCTTTACTGTACAAACACAGTAACCAATGCTCAATACACTACACACAAAACTGAAAAACCTTAAAAGCAGCAAACAAGGATAACAATGTTTTCCATCGAAGCAACTGTCTTGAAGAGACAGAACGTTTGACAGAAGATGTCAATGAAGATCCTAATGTACAAATCTTACTTCTAAAAAAAATGTTTTTTCTTTTCAGGGTGTGAGGCATGGTAAGCCCCGGACTGGTCCCAATCCATCTGAGGACTAACAAGACAAACCACCGCACAAGCTCAAACTCAGAGTCAATTTAGAATCACCAAATCATCACCAGGCATGATATTTTAAATGTATTTATTTATTTTTTTTATTTATGTTGGAGGTAAGTAGAGAATCCGGATAAAACCCATGCAGGCACAGGGAAAACATGCAAACTGAATACATAAAGACACTAAACAATATTGGAACCAGGAATCTTCTTGCTTCGTGTCTGTAAATTGTTAATTCTTTATTTTATTGTTGAAATTAAAAAATCACTAGTACAGGGTGTTGATTGCGTCTTATGGCAATTTGGACCCCTTGGTGGAGTTATTTTCGACGGTTGTTGTGACTTAATTCTTATGTAATGGCATTGATGTCTGATGTGAGTTGTCTGTGATGCGGCATCCTGTCGAACGATGCAACAGAGGTATAATCCTAAAAGCTTTCAGTCATGTATTCATGTCTCTTCAATTAGTATACAGTAACTCTCACAGGCGTTGAGCGCTTCAAACAAACCGCTCAGATCCCATCGATAAAAGGTTACCGTCTCTCTACAGATGATAGCAAGGTGGTTGCATCAAATGACGATAGCATGTACCCTCAGTGTCATGGTTAGGTTATTCAAGGTCGTTTCTATTACAGAGAGATTGTAGAGCTGAAAGCACGCAATAGGTGTAAAATACATGGCCCATCACTGATCACAATCAGCTAGACAAAGTCATGTGATTAAAAGCAAATAGAAATTTAAATCACTTGACAGCCCTGGTTAGATCAGAAGATCAGAATCAGTTAAATATCCATTAGGCAGCGGGTAGAAAGAATATTGTTAGTATAAAGTGTAGCTCCAGTAATCAAGGCTGATCTGTTTTTTGATCAAACCGACATACTGTACATTAATTTGTGAGCTTTGCAAAGGGCCAGCTGCAAAAAATAAAATAAAATAAAATAATTTTCAAACAGGGTTTGAACGTCTGTACATCTGGCTCTTAGTGTGGGAGCTTTTCTCGCTGTTCAACGCTCCCTTTGAAGATCTTGTAATGCAGGGACATAATTCAAACATGAGGCCAAAAGAAAGTCACTAATGATGACCTGTGAAAAATGATGAAACACAAGAGATCGTGTGGTAGTTTGACGTTCCTGCAACCAAGCTGTTAAGCTGCTGTTGCTGCTCTTGCAGAGATCAGAGACCAACTTGGCTTTTTGTGAGTTGTAACAGGTATTGAATCTATGTATGCTTGTGTGTGTGCTGAAGAGAGAAGTACAAATGACTGGTATAAATTTTTTAGCACCATCCAAGACAGTACTGGTTTTTAAATATGTCCTTGCGGGCACAGTTCTCTTTGATGTGCAGTTTGATTGTGCATACAGTCCAATGCGAGGGCAACCAAAATGGTGTGAAAAATTGAAACAGACACACAGATAGACACGCATTCCTATTTTCAACAGTGATAATCATGAATAAGCACAGAAAAACACAGCCAGCTTAATTTGTTGTCCCACTGTTGCTCTCCAAAAGACTCTTGCCTTCTCAACTCAAAGTTCCTGGGTTGCTTTGTACTGTTTGTACAACAAACAAAATGTTTTAAGTTTTGATCTGAAAGAGCATTTTCTCATACATGTTCACAAACAAGTACAGAATTAAGTCCTCCGTCAAGGCATGTGTTGCTGCTACCTTAGTTCTGCCCACATATCTCCCAACACACATACAGACACACATACACAGTTAAAACAGTTGGCACTTGTGTTTCTCTCAGCTCACTCGCTGTCTGATGATACCTTATTCCTTTTTCATCAAACATCTATTGCATGATTCGATACCCCATAACTCTACTTCCTTTTATTGGGTGCCAATCAAGTCATGCAAAAAATGATTATTTTGGGGTTTTAGTTCTTCAAAGAAGTGGGTGTGCCCATCAGGTAATGGACAAAAAAGGGTGGAGCGCAACATTACCCAGATGCTCCTGATGTTTTTTAACCAGGAAGCTGTTGCAAAAATATATTTTCATGTAACCTGAACAGCAATAGGTAAGATTTCCTTGGATTTTCGTACAGTTATTGTGCACGTTCACTGATAACATCGGCAAAATAATTTGTGACTTCTCCTTTGAATATCTGAATTCTCTGTCTCATGTTTTCAGCATTAAAATTGTCGAATGAAACCAAAAGCAGATACACTGTCAGCTGGCCAAGAGATGATAGAACATGCTTGACTTGTCTTTAACCGTTAGCTGTAGTTGAATAGAATCTAACATTTTACTGTCCTCGTGAAGAAGTTTGTCTTAATTTTTGTTCTTCAGGTTACGAAGCAAAAATTACAGCTTAGAAAGCAAAGAAGCAGCTGATCAAATACAAACAAACCTGCCAATCATATTTTGGTGCATAATTATGTTTATTGTAAATGTAAAAAAAAAAAGACACAGGGTCAGAAAAGGCGTCGTACTTCTACCGGAAGAACTTATTTTTCTTCACAATTGCAGGGTTTCTATCTTTGATTGGGTTTTGCTGTATTTGCAATGTGTTGAATTCTGTCCAACATATTATATGAAAATGTAGACTTAAATAAACAACTACCCACCCTTTCCCTGGCTGCTTTATGTAATGTTATTTCTGACAAACTCATAGATGTGAGCACTTTCATGTACATAAAGAAATTTATCGTATTATCCTGGCTGCGTTTGCTGCTGTATAGTATCTGAAACTAAAGCTCATACATGTATACAGCAAAGAGTTTCACTACAGATCATTTCTGTTCGACAACTTATTTCTGTTCCCATAAATCTATGTGCAGTGTTTTAAAGCCATTCATATTGGCATCTTCTTCCTTTATCATGTTCGTCCAAGTCAACCGGGAAGCGGGGTAGTCCTTCCTGTGTCAAACAGCCCACTTGATTTAATAATTAGCCGTGGTTGTTCAGTTGTAATAATTTCTCTGGCGCTGGCAGGTGTTAACAGACACAATCTGTTCTTTAGCATGTAAAGAACTTCCTGTCGCGCCCAATAACCCTTTCACTTAGTTACAAAAAGTCGTTGTCACTCTGTGAGTGTGCGGTGACATGCACACACTATCCCATTCCTATCAACACACAAATCACCACTCACTGACGCCATGCTTGTGTGTTTGTGTGTGTGTGTGTGTGTTGCTCAGTCCTTTACAATTGTGCCCCCTCTTGGAAGCTGTGGTTATTGTAGCTGAAAGATTATTGCTTACTGCTTGAAATCTACAGTTATATCTGCCTCTTCTTTGGGAAACTCCTCTCTGCTCTCCACCTTAGATTGCTGGTTGCACATTAAGCTCAACGCTTGCTTTAAAATGGGATAGCTGTACTATTAATCAATAATCTTTTATCTTTCTGTAAAAAGCCAATCTGCTTTTCCAGGGCCCTGGATAGGTGTCACATTTGTGTAAACTTCAATGTATTGAAATGAGTCACAAAACTGGAGAAAGAACAGACATATTTCAATGCTGAAGCACTAGAAATTATCAAACAGACCACTCCTTATTGATTATTAGCCTTAGTCACTTTAAAAAATCTCTCAGATCTCCCATCAACCATTTGATCCCATAAATCAGCAATCCTGTTGACCATACTGATCTAAACTAAACCTTGTAAATTAAATAATCACACATCTTAAGTTTCAGCCAGTGAAATTACACTGATGATTTTGCCGTTTACTGCCCGAAGCTGTTGAACCGTTAGAACTTGTGGGTTCTTATCTGTTCTGCAGCACACCCATCTGTGTCATACCTAACCGTACCCCACAGAACTGTGCTAATTGTTTGGCTAATCTGTTCTCAAACATACCTTGATATATCTCAAAGGGTGCATGTTTTCCCAATGTAGTTTTGTATCCAAGAAATGCTGAGATCAGATGACATTAGAAAATACATTTGAAAAGCTTGGGAAGCAGAAGTAGCAATGAAGAAATAAATCCAGCAACAGAAATTATGCAAAGTGACACTTCTCACATCACCCTGTCTTTTACATAAGCATCCTCAAATTGCAAAAGAGTTACAGCTCACGTCACATAACCAAAGTCCATGGTTTGAATACAGCCGGGGACTTCGTTGTTGTGTCACTCTCTGCCCTGGTGCTTTTGTCTTTGTTTCTTGTCTGCCTTTTTACTTCTGCCTGTTCAACTAAGATAAAATGTTAAAAAAGAAATACTTTGGCACCATGAAATCCGTAACGTGCCCATAAATGCAAAACAGACAGCAAAAACACCAGGGAGTTGACAAACGATTGCAGATTGAAGTATATATATATATGTATGTATGTAGTTACAAGTATGGCATTGTTCGTTAAGTTAGTTCGAAAATTTGGAGAAAAGAAAAGAATAGAGGACGTGAGAGCACAGGATGTGCAGGAATCAATGTTGAGCGGCTATATTTACCATTGTCCAATTAGACAGGAGGAGACTGGAGCACACTAATGACCTGACATTTACACATACTGAACCCTTGATTGTGATTACATTGTGTGCTTGTGTGTGTGTTTGTCCGTGTGTGTAAGACAGACAAGAGAAACAAGCATGCAAAGCAGAATTAATGACAGAAGGAACAGAATAAAGGAGACATTTTGTATGTGGGTTTCACGTGTCTATTTTTGTTAATGAACTCCATAGAAAATGCCAGCATTAAAGCCACAGTGGAGTTTCAAAGCTGCAGACAAGCTAACTTGTACCCAAATCACATCCTTTCAACAATAAATCAAACAGTAAATACACTGTCAATCATTTGTTTTCCCACCAAATAAAGTATGCTACAATAATTGTGTCTCCTAAAAGACATTCTCATTATGCCGTAACGAGAAAAGAAGTTAATAAACCAGGTACAGTTTGCAGAAATCAAGAGGGCAGAATATTTTTTTTTCCAGGTGGGGCATACACACATGGGACAATCTGTAACATGTGACAACCACATTTTACCCTCAAAGTCAATTTTGTGACTTTTGTGTAATTTAACCACAGCATACAGTAGTCAGGGATAGTTGCTGCGACCCACAGTTTAGATGGACTAAGGTAGGGTAGGTAACTGGTGTGCTCACTCTCCCCAAAAGCTACAATCTTAAATCGGTCTGTTGCAAAGCTCTACAGTTTGCAGGGACAAGAGAGAAATTAAACTTCTTTCCTCTTGATACCAAAGCACAAAACCTGACAAAACTGTAGGTTCAGCATCTCAAGGTACAGGTAAGGATTTCTAAATTTGTCAGCTCACAATGAAATTAATCAATTCCACTTTTACAATGCTCATCATGTAATGAACAATATTAAAACCAACTGGCAGGATTTCAGCACCACATACAGGAACATCCGACACAGAAGGCACTGAGTAGGAAAACCCCTTGAGAAGTGAATAACCTTATCAAATCAAATCAAATTTATTTATATAGCACATTTCATGTACAAACAATTCAAAGAGCTTTACATAAAGTTAAAAGATACCATGCAGATTTCATGCATAGACAAATGAGAAAAGAAATGTTTTTAACCTGAATTTAAAAATGTCTACATTTGATTAGCCTGGCTAGCTTTTATTTGACAGTTATGCTGATGTTTAGTAGTCATGATCCACACATGTGTGGTTTTTAGCTTTACGTATCAAGATGGCTGGATTGAGAGTTACAATGTGTTTTTTGCTCCTTTTCTTGGCAGTCATCACTCCGATCATGTCAGTCACACACGAGTAGTGACACAAACACAGATTTTTTTTAACAGTAGCCAAACACCCTCATATACGTATATACCCTCATATGGAATAGGAAGAGGAAGATGAAGACAGATCTGACAGGCATGATGATCTAACGGGGATTTTATGGTCAGGCAAAAAAAGAACAGCGTGATGAGTTCATGCAAGGGGAGCAGCTGCATCGCTAGCAAGAGAAGGAGATGCTTTGATACCTGGATGAACGCACAGATGGAGATGGAGGAGCTTGCAGATACTGTGTAGGAATGATAGATAAACAAACAGGATGCTCCGGAACAGCAATTCCAGCAGCGTACACTTTCTTTTCCGCAATAACAACCTCCTCTTCTTTGCTATTCATGTTCTAAACAATCCTGTCAGCCATCTTCTTCAAAGAACCATTTGCACCAGGTTCAAATTTAGATCTTTGTCAGCAAACAGCAAAGTTAACATTTTCTAATTGGTTTATTTTTAGCATTTAAGCTACTGTGCAATAACAAGTCTGCTAGTTTTTCATTTAGTTTTTTTTTTTTTTTGAGAAATATACCATAAAATACATAATATCAAATATGTTATTTTCAAAAGCACTCTTTTTAATTTAAACTGTGTTATTTTTACAAAAGTGCCTCAGCACTAAACTATTATCAGACAATATATTACATCAAATCAGAAAATGTTGGGATGGTATGAGAAAAGAAAATGAAAATAAGAAATTATATGTATATTAAATTATATTACAGACCATTTGGACCCAATATATTTAATGTTTCTATCTTTACGAATCCATTTTGTTATTCCCTATCTCCTCCCTTCATTTATGTCACCACTCACCATGATGCATCAGAATCTGATCGTCAAGCAAAATAGTTTCCAATTCAACTTGTTTACATTAATCAATTTTGTTGCATCTTTTCAGTTGATCTTTTTGAACAGGCATTAAAAAACCCTGAAATAAAGAGTTTCAGGAATTATTTTTATCCTATTTCATTTCCAGTTTTTTGCTGAAAACTTGTCACCCCATTTTACACTGGAAAGATCTCAGCGCATTCTCCTTAAAGACTCAGCATTTCTTGTATACTGCTTTTGTACCAAATCATGATTACAGTCTTCATATGGTATGTTCTACAGACCTGAAATCTAGTAATGAATGTATTTTTTTCTATTTTTCTTTGACTACTTAAAGGACATCAGCCTAGAAGGGTAGGGTCTAGATTTGCACAGGCATCTGTTAAAACGTCCCAAAACCTCTATAAGTGACCTCCATATGAATTTATGTCATACCTCATCTCCAGGTGAGCAGTCCATTTAAGCATCCACCGAGGGGAACAATTGTCACCATGGAATCCAGACCTCCAGCTTTAATAAAGCTGTTATATCCTGAATCTTGGCCATAAATGGACTTTTGCTAAAAGCTTGTGCACTGCCTCAGGCTGAGGCAAGAACAGGTAGCAGTCACTGAGACGATGAACCTGTTTTTGATGATATCTGTGTGGTTAAGCTACTTGATTAAGAATATTTTCAATTACATGAATGAAATTATTTGAAATAAATAGCTCATCAAAACCTATAACATTACATTTAGATGAAGTACTTAGACTAAGATACTAAGATTATTATTTTAAGAAATCATTTTAACAATTATATTTAGAAATAATTACTTTCATGAAACAAATGATTTTTTTGAAAAACTTTTTATTCATCCTTACTGATTGTGCAGTGATTGTGTGCCTATTTTTATTCATATTAAAACAACCTTTATCAGAGTTTAAATTGAACAATTCATAGTTTTAAAAAAAATCTTATTTACACAATATAAAGTGATTGTCTTCTTGCATTATGGGTCAATACTAAAATGCAATATTCTTAAAGTACTTAGAGTTATTATTGAACATCTCCTATTGGAACAATTGATTATCCTCATTTCATTGAGATCAGTAATGTTCTTTAAATTTGACTTCTGTATGATGCATTGTTTAACTGGCAAGCATCATACTTAGAGAGCATACACAGTATACAGAGGGATTATCAACCCTGCAACTGACTACTAACCCTAACCTTTTGTGTGAGTGCTCTAATATTGTGCCTCTCATCCCTACGTTCTTGCCCTTTGAGCCTTGAACTTCCAATGTATTCACCAGGAGTCCTCGTGATTTAGACTTATGCACACTTCAGGTCACACACCACTTATAGCTGATTAGAGAAAATACAACTTTGGAAAAAAATTATTAAATAATATTCCAGTTTGGCAAATGAAACAAATGAATCATTTCAGCGGTTTGTAAACTTCTGAAACTTAGCATACTTGTACTTTTAATGGAAAAGCGGAGGGTTAGGCGTTCTGCAGCTAAGTATAGGTATTAGCGCAGTAGGAGCAATTTATGATTTTACAGTAAGGTGTGCAGCTGCTCTCAGCAGGGTTTTGGAAGCCTCTTGCTGCACACAGCTTACATGCTTTTACATTTATCACATTTTATACAAAAGATTAAATGCAATGAAACTATGTCTTTGATTTTTTTCTTCTAACTAAACAAATTATGGAAATGTTTATGGTGTTTTTGTGACAAACTAGTATAAACTGCATTTAGCTAGATGATAAGAGGGCTCAAAACTGATTTTGAAATCCAAACTGATCCATACTTGTCTTTACTACATGACAAGTCATCATACCACCACCATCTATTTTAATTATCTCACATGGTTTCTAATTTAGCTTAACTCTCGCCTCAGACAATGCACCTCCGATGTAGTCTGATCAATCATCAGTCCTCTGCAGCTAATCAAATAGTTATGCAAACCACATTGTAAAACCATCAACAAAGTATTATTGAAGATGCTATTCCCTGAATTGGACTTCTGTCTATAATGCATGATCATAAAGGGCTTTTACCATCTTCCTCCTATAGCAAGAAAAATCTTTCTCCATCTCCTGTATCTCAAAATACCCTGGCCGACTGCATCCCAGTCCATATCCTCAGGCCCACACTGAGAGTAATCTCTTCCCCCTTCTTTTACACCAACTCTTATCCTGATATTCCTCATAGTCTCAGCCTATCTCCCCAGCCCTGTCCTCATTTCTCTGCCAGGCTCTAGTGAACCATTGTCCTTGCCCAGCTCATTGACGCTACTACTAAATCACGCTGGATTCTTTCTCGTGCAGAGCATTATCTTACCTCGATGTTACTGCTAGCATTGGCCCACTGGCAACTGGGTTTTCGCATGGATCTGCTTACTGCTTTCCTCCTGCCGCCACACATGCACACATATGGTGACACACATCAATTCACATGCACACGCACGTCCTAGATTATTCTCAGCATGCTGCAGAGGAGATAAATGGCTCCTGTGTTGGCCGGCCACAGGTTGGAAGAGCCTGGAGGGAAAATGATCCATCTGAGAGGCCTGTATCATAGGAGCAGGGTTTGTGGGGGGATAACTGGCAAAGCCAGAGGCCACCAAAAAATTTAATCATGACTATTTCCAGAATACATGCTACAGGATTATTAGGTTGGAGAAGCTGACAAATAATCAGGGGAGAGAATATCACAATGCAGTCTCAGAGAAAAGGGTTTTTATGTTTTGTTCACTTTAATGGATTGAAAGTTGTGTATTTTCATGTTTTTGACAAGGCAAGATTATTTTCAATTTCAAAACAAGTGCTTTCAATGATGCCTTTTCATTCAATAGTAGTTTATTATCATTCCTAAGTATCTGATTAGTGAGCTGACAAAGGAAGGCAGACAGCAGCAGTATGTCCAGGTTAGTACCATCTGCTACACAACAGGAAGAGGAGCTATCTGTCTGGATATTACCAACTGATGGGCAACACCTGGAGGGAGATGTGAAGTCAGTATGAGAAGCTGAGAATACTTGTCATAAATGTTTCAGTTAAAAAGAATGTATCTATGTATGTTGGCAAGTTAGAGAGGAGCCTACCTTTCCTACATTCCTGGCACACTATTTGACCTCTTATAAACTTACTATTTACTGTTTAAAAGCCTTTATTATTCTTTGATGAGATAGGAGTTCAAGTGAGTAAAATATCCTATCTTCATTTGACAGCTGAACAACAGCAGCACATCGGTCTGTCCAGGAACAGCTGATTTAAGAATTGAGATTTGGGTCTGAAGATATGGCCCTGAAGTCAAACAAATGATGGAAAATGATGATGTATTTTGAATGGCACAGAGTGTGTGTGGACAGCAGTTACATAGAGCTGCTTTATAATGTACATTTTGAATAGTGTCGGTTTAAATTTCGCAGGTTATTTACAGTTATTTCAAATTAATTTTCATATGTTCTGTTAAAAAGGTTATTTTGGTTTCGAAGAGCCAGAATCCATAGAAGTCCAGCCTTTTTCACTAATGACTTTGTGTCACTAATTCAAGGAACCTTGAAAAAGAACAATGCAAAACTCAGATACTGGTTTGTAAATAAACTGGAGCATCATCAAAAAAAAAAAAAGCAACAATGTTTTGTTTTTTTCCTACACTGAAATCTAACCCCTAAATGGGCCATTTTAGTTCTTGGTGATAACAAATGTCCTTATCATAAACCTCCAAGGGCGTAACTTTGGGTCTACCATTGGGGGGGTTAAACTTGCAGCATATTTATTTATTTGTTTAATCATTTTCTTGCTCGCTAATTTGCCATTCCTGTGTTAGAAATACATTGTGATACTTTTACTGATTTAGGCTACTTAACGTAAATGCAGCAGTTCACTTCACTATTTATGCCATAACGACACAGTAGTTAAATTCAGTGTTTAAGCACTAGCCAACATTGGCAGATGACAAGAACTTAAAGATTAATCAATTTCATCACTCTATTGGCACCTACATGCAGCAAATGTATTATGCACAATGCAACTCTCGATACATCACACAATACAGGGTGGCACACTGGAGTGCAGCTTGCACCTTTATTCTGAACTGATTTCACATATTGCCCACTTACTATCACATTAAGATTGCTATAAATTAATAATAATATTATTAAAGGAGTCAGACCTGTTACTGATGGTGAACTTGTCTTTAATGTCGGGTGTGTTTCCAGAGCCACTAAAAAAAAGCTGTAATCAAACCTCTGCTGAAAAAGGACAATCTTGACAAGACACAAATGAACAACTACAGGCCTATCTCAAATCTCCCATTTTTAAGTAAGATCATTGAAAAAGCAGTTTTTCAACCACTTAATTACTTTTTAAAACAAAACAACTGCTATGACACCTTCCAGTCAACTTTTAGACAGAACCACAGCACTGAGACTGCTCTGACAAAGAGTTTAACAACATATGTCTGAATACAGACGGTGGAAAAATGTCAGTCTTAGTTCTACTAGATCTACTACATTACAGATTATTTAAAACATGATACTATCTTGAAATGAAAAGAATGAATAAAGAAAACAAACAAAAGTTATTCATTCAGAATTTTATGATATTTTTTGATGATTTGATTTGATGATATTGGGGGGGTTATATTAGCTGGATCTGATTTTTGAGGGGGTCATGACCCCCGTAACCCCCGTGCAAATTACGCGCATGTAAACCTCGTTATTCCACTCATTAACTGGGTGTGTTGCAAACAATGAAAATCGTCATAATCTTTACTGAGAAATATTTAATATCCACCAACAGTGAAAATAAGAATTTAACACAGTGGTGTACAGAAAAGCAAGATTTCAAATTCATGAAATTATATTTTTGATATTTTACCACCTACAGTATCATCACTACAGAACTGAACACCTTGCGTGGGCACATCAAACGACACGTCAATTAGTTAGGAGCGGGATTTTCTTTGTAACGATGACACTTTCCATAAATTAGAGCTATAGTTAATTAGACAGTATATCACCAACAGTTGTGAGTCAGACTTGTACATAAATGTAGCAAATTAATTCAAACAAAAACTATCAAACAAAACCATTTATTTCTATGCTATGATGTACCAAACGTACGTTTGATTCCTTTGTCTTTTCACTACATACAGTATATCCATCTGAAGGTATCTAACCAATGCCATGATTATTGAAAAAATGTCTGGTTCTCATCATAAAAGAACAATTCATATCTAATGATGTTATTTAAATATATAAATATTTACAACTATCTGAATGCAATGAATCACACGGCTGTTTTGAAAATGAGTTGTTCCTGTATTATTCTGTAATTTATATACAAGCACCCCCAAAATGTAAGCATATTTTGAAAATCTCCTTTTTCAAATATATAAGTTTTCCCACAGCAAAAAGTTCCTACTTAAGTTCTGAAAGTGTTGTTTGTTTTTTTTAATTTAGCAAAAAAAAAGAAAGTGAAAAAGATATATGAATCATCATTGAAGATTGGTCGTTAAAGAAATAGAAATTATCTGAAACTATAGGAGTGATAAGCTGCAGTGAGTTTCAGTAAATGCAGGAGTATGTTTATAATGTGACTACTCTTTGATCACATCAGTGGTGATCTCAGCCACTTAATTATCAGATAAATGGAAAAGAGTTTAAAAAGGCACAACCCCTGCATTAAAAGGCATCAAATCTTGTGCAACAAAGCGCAACATCCTGGATCGATAAAGACGTTATGAGGAGTTCTCAAACTCCAGGAGAGGCTGTATAGAAGGAACAAGATTCCTTCACTTGGATGACTTGCAGCCAGTTGGTTTCAGCCTTGTTCTGTTGATTTCACTAATGTTAGGCTGTGATTGGTTGATGGTTTTACCACCAGATGATGACTAAATCAAAATTCAGAGCCATATCAAGACAATCAACACCATTTGTAATCACAAAGTCATCCCAACAAGGGATAAAATAAAAAACTTTCGTTTGAATTTTGGATCATTTTATTTAATATCATCAGACATGATAACAGTTACCAAGACCATCTTTACTTTGATATTCATTAAAATAGAAAAGGACTATTTGGGAAGTTACTTCTTATTGAGGTCACCAAAAGTACAAAAATCCTTCTTCAATTTATCAAATCAGTACATATAATTACAACCAAATTTACAACGTGGCTAAATTTCTTCATCGTAGCGATTCATCCTCTATGCAGTCACATAGAAAGAGCAACACAAGAACACTAATGTTTTCTCTTCAATCTTTTGCCTTTTTTGTGTCACTCAGAATGTAATTTTCAAATAACACTGTTTGATCCTTCAGCACTGTGAAACATTTCTAATAGCTGCAGGACCAATTCTACAGCGATTTACCAAAAACTAAGCTGAAGGTGGACACAACAGAAAATGGTGGGAATCTTAGCTGTTATTAATATTCTGCTGGGGGGTTTCTGTGTCTGAGGAGGCCTCCGAATCTCTCTCTCTCTACCTCTCACCAACTGTCTGTTCTCTTAATTGGAGCTGGGAGTCCAGGACACCTCCTGACCGCCGCACACACCCCTGGGAGGCAGCTCGGTAAAACATGACTCTGTGTGGGCATATGCGTGGTGCATGAGTGTGTGTGCGAGAGAGATGAGAGCTACGCGTTGAAAAGTGAATATTGTGAGTATATGAAAAATAAAAGGCATATACTGTACCGCAAAATGAGAGAAATGCCTCTCCAACTCCTGACACACAAAAAATAATTATGATTCTGATGAATTCTGATGATGATATTGATATAAAGCTCAAGCGTTCATTTTATGGTATTTTTTTCTTAAACTGTTTTTAGCAATCCTCTAATCATTGGTGGAATTAGTGATTTTTTTAAAAAACTTGTACTTATTCTAATGTAGTTGACCTCTGAAAGCACTTTTACAATACAAACTACATTCACAGCATGTCTAAGTCAATACAGTGTTAAAGGCTTCACAGGCTTTTTTTCACATTCACACACAGATGGACGCATCTCAGGAAATGTGGGGTTCAATCTTTCAATTGACCTAAGACTACTCGCCCCCCAGAGCAACATTATCAGCATCATTGATATCAAATATGTAACTGATTCTGTACTTACTAAGCTAATTCAATTGACTTGTCAAAACTGCACTTTTTTCCACAAAAAAAAATGTAATTCTTCTTAAACAAATTCTATTTACAACTTTTATATTTTGAACTTTATCATGACAAAAGTTTCAAATGTATTTGCAGCATATCTTATTGATGGCATCCAACATCTCTGCCATAAATTCTGCTTTAACAAACCTTCTATCCTATATATTGCTATGGATGCAAAAATAAGTGACAATTGCAGTCCATGTCTATTATTTGTGTCATCATCTATTTCTGACCTAGATATTTATTTATTTATTTATTTATAAATTCATTTCATTAAAATAGATGAGAAGGGCAAAATATAAAGAAAAAAATATTGCCATGGGTGGCACATTTGATAGATGTATATAGCCTACTACTTTCCAACTTGCCCAGCAGCAAAATTGAACTGAGATGGACAGCAAGGGTTCATTAAAATCATTAAAAAAAAATCATCATTAAAGTCATAAGTTACAAAGATACAAAACTTACCATGGAGGTCACAGTTTGTGCACGTGCCGAGATTGGTGTTTAAGATCTTCAGCATGAGTATTTGTGTATTTATAAAACCTGTATTTTTTAGGAAATTCCTTACTAAAAAAATGTTCATTTTATGCAAAAGAGCCCTCATTGTATTCTATTTTCTTTTTAAATGACAAGAACTTTTGAAGTTGCTTGCTCTAACTTTGGCCAACTTCTAACCCAGTGCCTGCTGGGAAATGCATGGACAACCTTATTGATGAATATTTAAAGTATGTGTTCAGGGTCTGGTATGAAGACTTGATGCTCATTTGGGCCACTGGAAACAACTTTGTGCCACTCGCGAGCCACATGCGGCTCCTCAAGCTTTAATTGGTGGCTCGCACTAGCATAGTAGCTTATAACAATATGGTAACAACAACAATAATTTTTTTCAAATAACATACAGCGAATACTGTAGAGTATTAAGTATTTTTATTAAGTTTGCCTTTTTGTAGTATTAAGTATTTTTATTATAAGTATTAATTAAGGTTTAATGGTGTTTCCTAAAGGGGGCACTGTTAAACCTGGCAACGCAGCCCGCTTAACCCACCCTCACACTTGACCGCAGAGCACGCTAGCTCCTTTAGCCAGCGCGAGATGCAGGCACAATGGATCGGTTTTTAATTAAAAAAGGGCAAAAACCAGCACAAAAACCAGCACAAAAACCATGCTCATCTTGAATGTCTCACTATGATTACAACAACAAACTACAAATACAACATTAAGAAAGTCAAGGACATGCATGCCAGCTTCCGCTCATCCCAGTATTAAAGTAAATGTGGTCTTAATTGAAAAGGTATTGGCTTTGTTGATACTTTTTTTGTGGGATGTTTTATATGTAGAAATGCATATTTGCAAAAGGGGACTTAGTATGTTGTTGTAAAAGTGGCTCTTCCCTTGATTTTGCTCTGCCAATGTAGCTCTTGTGAAAAAAATAGTGAGTATCGCTGGTCTAAGCTGACAAACACTAAATCACTTGACCCACCGTCATCTTCCGAAATATGATATAATATCCCAGATATTCGCACAGATATTAAAATACATCTCCATTTTCCTTTTGTGGGTGTCCACTGCAGTTTTTTTCCCTCTCTTCAAGGTTTATTTCCGGTTAGAATTATTACTGCTACTGAATTACACTCTGGCACTGTAGTCTATACCATCTCATTCTGATTACATTACACATTACACAAAGTTAAAAAGAACTTTGTTTGGGGTTTTTCAAAGGAACCCTTCAGATGTATTTAGTTAGTGAGTAGAAACCCAGATATTGATGCAGCACACCCATTTATTGAAGGCTAATTTGGGCCCATAATAATGAGACGGCTAGTCATTACATTTTGCAGACCACCAGGTTTAACATGTATGGTGATGTGCTCATCTAGTTACATTTGAAAAAATATTGAGGCTTCACTATTTACTTTGGAAAACTGACCTGTTGTTTTCAGAGAACAGCTGTGGATTTTCTACTGAAAGTAAACTGATCATGTTTTTGAAGACTATTGTGAAGTGACAGTGAAATATTTTGCCAGATGTTCATTTGTGAGTAAATACTTTTTTTCTATTCTTTTAATCTATTCGGTGTTTGTTCATTCATTTATCTATTATCTGTTTATTCATGGCATTTTACTCTTTTTAAAGATTTAGGCTGCAAATGCGTAATTGCCCTTCTTGGGTGTCTCCTTGACTACACAAGGTTTTAATTGTGTATGTGAGTCCTCTCAACAACAGAGGATTATTCATTTATTGATTGATTAAAAAGGGTTTAATCAGGAAAAGCCAACATGACATTTCTTAATTGATTATGGTATTGAATAAATAAATGCTACGCCTTCACACAAGATAGATTAAATCACACCAAGCTTATCCCTACTGCTTTTTAAAATTAGAACAGATGAAGGATGTGAATGTTTGATGGCAATAACTGAGCCAAGTTACGCTCTGTGAAAATGTGATGTTATGTGAATTGCCCTTTCGCTTGTACGTCTTTCCATATACTGCGAGTCAATGCAAGTCAACCTTTTCATCAAAGAGTAAACTGTGTTCTCTCTTAATTCATCAGGTCCTAATAAATAGGGACATCATCTGAAATGAATGCAAAAGTTATGTTTATGTGGTGAATAACACTATATGCCTTTGTATCTGCTCACAGAAAAGTGACTTAAAGTGGAACGGCCACTGAAGCACAGGTTGGTGTCTGGTGAGATGGATTCCTCTGTGATCTCACTAATCTCACAAGAATCTAGCTGCTTCACAAAGTAATTATCAGATCTCAGGTATTTTGAAATGCAGCATGTCTTGTTTCTTTCAGATTGTTCTTTCAGGACCTGTTGGAGCCAATCATCAGATTTGCCTCCACAATGAACCAGTGAAATCGACTCCTTCTTGGATAGCCCTAAATCCTCTAAGTCAAGGATGGATAATATCAATTAATTAAATGAATGAATTAATTTAATTCATTCATTGATTTAATTCATTAATTTATAATTTAATTAATTAATTAATTGATTAATTAATTAATGGCTCCCTGAAGACACACATTCTTGGAAGTAGTTTCACGCTTATCATACAACAAACGCAGGTGTACTGTATCTGGTTGTTTGTTTTGTACCACAGTGCTCTGTCTGATCAGCACCTCAGACAGCTCCTGAGACGATACATTTCCACCACCATCCAGTCCTGTTTGGTGTTGCTATGCTATAGGATTATTTTCAGTCATCCTGCCCCAGACTGCCTCACTGAATGACATTCACTAATACCACCTACACCCAAAACTACCCACAGACACACTTTTCCATATTCTTCTTTTGATATCCACCCTTCTTGCTTATTCACAGATACATCTGGGTGGCTTATTCTAATTGCACTGATCCTAATTCTTGAATATATTGTCCTTTTGTTTGTGCGTGTTTTATCCTTCTATCTTGCTGCATTAGTTAAGCTTGTTGTATTTAATAAAGTTGTGTGGAAAGACCACAACTTTGCAGTAGAAGTTTGCCTACAGGAAGATGCAGTATACCGTATAGTTTTGTAAGTGTAATGTTGGACATGCTGCCCCTTGAACCTTAAGACCTTTGAAAAACAAGAGAAAATATTCAAGTACCTAAACAAATAGACTATACACACCATACTGCCCTGTCATACGTCAGTTTCACAGTCTGTATCAACCAGCATTCTGTAGCAGCTGTTCTCATCCTTTCTCGTCTTCTCACCACTTACTAATTCTTGCAGTTTTCTTCTCTTTTTGACTTCTGCAGTCTGTCTTTGTCAGTCTTAAAGTTCTTTGACCTCCACGCCAGAAATTCCTGTAGAAAAATAGCCCAAGGCTTAGATCAGGGTCTCAGCAGATGAGATGCATAAACTTGACCTCAGTGAACACTTAAAAACAAACCACATGCATGTACAGTACAGTATTTCTACAATGCTGACAAATCAAAAATTACCCACAAGCTGATTCCAACTCTAGAAATCTGTGTTCCCAGAGATGACAACTCATATGGATTCACACACCGCCTAACACGTTGAGGAAATCACATCACAAAACCCATGCAAAACTGGTCATTTTGCCTTTTTCAAGTTGAAAGTAAACTGAAACTTAACTAAAAACAGTCACATATGTTAGAGATTAATTACTTTGATAATATTTCAGATCTTTGGAGTGAAGGGAAGACTTCCTGTTTCTAACAGACCTCCGGTGGGACATTTAAGCAGGACTTGGTTTTATGATGGTTAGGATTCACTTTTTTTTTTTAGCTTTAAGGCTCATTTATGCTCGAAGTAAAATATGTAAACGAATACGGACGGAGCCTTCTGTCCTTCGTCTGCATTCATTGTGTTGCATTGTGAAGACAAAAACAGATATGGCGAAACTCCGTCCACATGCCACAATTTATTCAATGGCTTCACGGACCACCGCCTTCTACTGCGCTGCCTCTTTTTATGTTTATTTTTGTGAAGGTGCTTTATCATGGTCTCCTCCACTGCCGCCATGTTTGTTATTTTCTGAAACTGACGTTAGGTACAAAGTTTCAGTATACTATAAACTATAGATATACTGAAATATTAAATAGTCGTGTGCAGTGAACAGTCCTAATTCTTTGTCATTTATGTCTCTTCGTTAATGGAAGTAGGGTTCCAGTCACAGATTTCTGTACCTGAGAAATGAAAGCTATCACATATCGTATCAGTGAGCACATTATAAAGAGAAAGAGACACATAAAAAGTAGGTTTGCAAGAGGAAAATATGGCAGGGTGAAGAGAGGAGAAAAGGAGGTTACACATTCATTAGTGTTTTCCTCTTGTTCCATTACCATCCAGCTATTTTAGCTTTTACTTTTCCCATTTCTGTTCTCAACTTTGACAAATCAATGCTTCAGGACTGTTTTTCCCCCGCTTTGTTATTCACGAGTGAGAACTTAATGAGGAGAAAGGTGAGCGTGATATCAGAATAACAAAAAGATGCAAGAGAAAGAAGGGGAAAGCAAAGCAGTGCCTATGCTAATGGACTAATGGGTTTATTGACTATGGCTGATATTGTTCCTCCTTCACCTTTTCGGTTACTGTGTTGCAACGTGTGTTTAGGACGGGGTGTGGAGTGTTTTTATGGTACATCGAGAGACTTTCAGGGATTTTCTTCATGTTTTTCTCTGGATATTAGTAATTAGGAAAGCTTGTTTCTGTCAGGATCTTCTGTTTTTTTGGTTATGTTTTTGTACTTTGTTATTGGTATTTTTATTCAGTGCTCTTTGTGTTTTCTTTATTAGATCAGTCTTTGTTTCATTTTAGTTCTGTTTGTCTTGGTATTCAGTTGTTTAATTAATCCTTGCGTATTCTTTGTGTTAGATTAATTTTCAAGTTAGTGTGCTCTCCCTCGCCCCCTGTGTTCTGCCATCTCTCTCTCTCCTCAGTCTGTCTCCTGCCCTCTGCTCTCATTCACTCACCTGCAACCCGTTACCAATCAGCCACCAGTTCCTGCTCCAGCAATCACCTTCCCAGTATATATGTCTTTCTAGTTCAACCACTCCTCGCTGGATCCTCAACCACTCCTCGCTGGATCCTCGTCCAATACCTTACCTCGCCTTACCTCGCCTCGCCTCGCCTCGTCTCGTCTCGTCTCGTCTCGTCTCGTCTCAAATCCCTGCATTCCTCGTCTTTATGGTCCCTGGTTTTCCTCGTCAGTCCTGTCCGCAAGTATTTAAGTCTGTTTTGTTATTTTCTTAGTTTTATGTTCAGTTTAGTTTTTCAGTAATCCAGCTTTGCTGCGCTTTTTGTTTATATTTTTTTTTAAATAAATCCTTGAACTTTCTTTTGGCTCTCGTCCGTGTCTGCACCTGGGTCCTCCCTTAACACACCATGACAGTTTCCGTAGCATTCTCTCTGCTGCTGCCTTAGGGCTTCTTCAATGTGGTTCCTACTGCATTTATATTATATATTACTTACATTTTGAAAAAGATTACAAGTGTATTTGATAGTTTCTACAAAGTCACAAGTTTGAACCAAGTTAATTCAGGCAACAGCAGTTCAAGAGTGATGGCCTCAGTTGAAGAGAAATATAACGTTTTACAATCAAACAAATTGGTAATAATGTGCATTGTCTTCACACTATCTTCATACTACTTTCCTCACCTGAGCTTGAGGGGCGAGACCTTGTCATTCCCCTTTCTTTTTTAAACTTGACCATTGAAAACCATTTTAAAAAATGTATGCAAATTAGTCTCAATATTTTTCAAAATGTCTGTCAGTGTTGCTAAAAACGTATTTTTGGAGTAGCACATTCAAAAGTTTTACTGGTAAGTTAAAGCCTTGAAATCCAGTGTCCTGTCCATCAAAACACATCAGATACAGACATCCTTAGGACCTGTTACTGTTTCATAGGGCCCTCACAGCCACACAGTGGTTTGTCGATCCTGCAGGAGCCGAATACACTGATATGAGCACTTGCCACCTCACTCAGAAGGATTTCATCCTCTATAATTCGCTCACTTTATTCAATAACAAGTGAAATCCTGGCCAGTCTCATATTCTTTGGCCATCACATCACACTGTGGTATTTTTTTCCCAGGAGGTATGTGACCTTTATCACGGAGCACAGCCCAGTGTTGCTCCAGCTAACTCCTGACCCTCTCAAAGGGAGCTCATTAGCCAGCTACACTCTCAACTGCCACTTTCCAGACACTTGGGCAATTAGGCTCTTTACAAATACCACCAATATCTGTGGACAGCCAACAGCCAGAGACAGACTAGGAGGGCAGAAACCCATGAATGTGTCTGAGTGCATGACAGAAGGAGGGATATATCACAATGTGTGCGTTAGATCTTTTAGATGCTGTGTTTTGTGTGTAAACAAGTTTTTGCTGGTAGGCTTGCACAAGTGTATGCCAAACCACAGTGAAATTGTAGCAGTTGGAAGTGTTCATACCACATGTCTGAAACTTAAGTATCAGTATGTTGACCAAACAAACATAAGTTATAAAAATAACCAGAACAACTGTTTAGTTATTTTTGTCATTAATCAGACAAAGAGTATAAAGTAAAACTGTCTAAAGAGATTTCATACCACAAAATGAAAAAGACAGAGACTTTATGAGCATTATGGGGATGCTTTATTAGAAATGCTTTGTCAAATTGTAGTCACATAGCTTCCCAAAAACCCTTCACTTCACACTTTTCTGATGTCAGAAGTGGGAGCCTACGTTTGGCAGTGTCACGTCACGTTATTCTTTCAACAAGGCTAAAATATAAAAACCAAATCCCCATGACATAAAATCCAAAAACATGTCCCTTTATAAAGCAGCTTATGAGGCAACAAAATAGTAAAAAATGCCAAAGGAGCTGAATACTTTCACAAAATACTATAATGTTAAGTTAGCACCAGCACACACTGCATCCTGTCCTTTCTCACTTTGGCAGAAGCCACTGTAATTAAAGCATGTAGTCTTTAAATTCCTCATGTTTATTTGGGAAAATCATTTGCCTTCTTGTGAAAAAAGTGACCCTTTAGATCCAAATGTAGTTTTCTTTTGGTCATCTGTTGCTGGATAGAAAGTCCCCTTTTTGACTCTGGAAACTTTAGTTGACTTTTTGAGCTGATACACAACTACACCATAAAGCATGACTACACTACGCTACTGAATTATAAATGATGGTGTGGAAGGTTTTTTTCATTCATTGGCTGAAAATACATTCCTAATTAATGAGTACATACGATACAGTATTTTGCACAGCGGAATTGCATGGAAGCTGAAGTCTGATGACCTTTGATTTGACATCTAAAATTCTCATTACCGACCTATTGACGTTGTTATTTCTTATGGCTATGATACCAACAAACACACCCACAACCAGTGCCTTCATGATCATCAGTGCCACTTAAAGGCACTTTTAAAGGCCAAATTAAATAAACTATTAAATATTAGGTTGCTGTGTTTGCTACCTTTTGTATTGGTAAACTATGAAACCAGGTCAAACAAGAGTCGCAAGTTTGCAGCTATACGTTCATCTTGACATTACCCAACTTTAGAGTTGATATGATTAGATGATTGATAAGAGCATAGAACAATGTCCTGTCTTTAACTGACTGGCAGCTGTGAAGAAGGTGATGGCTCAGTGGGCTGTGACAATTGATATGTACTTGCAGTGGCTTTGAACTCAGCTGGCAGTCATTGTTGAATATAATCCTCCTTCCATCTAACTCCCATCGCTCCTGCCACTCACACTGACCACTGAAGGCTGTCCAATTAATTAAAAATATTCAAAAAAGTGACACATTTTCTGACAGGTTGTTCCTTTGATTGTGAACAGTATTGTCTTACTTGCAAACTTGGAGAGCCTTGGCCAGAATTAAAAAGTGAACCCAGAAAGTCTTGATGAAAGCTCAAAAAGTCTGGCAAAAACTAACATTTTCAAAGAACTATCAAACTCAATTGCACAACTGAAAGCTAAAGAACAAGACCCAGCATCACTTCTTCTGTCCAGTCTGTTGACCCACCAGACACTGACATAGTGGTATAAAGACAAAGAAGGCGAGAGGTGAGCAGATAATGAGAGCGATAGATGGGTGATCTTTGTGGCAACTTTACACTCCAAGGTGAAGCAAACACCCGATCCAAGACTGTAATATCCTTCATTAGACAACCCCTCTCATTAAGCAAGTCTGATTGGCCACAGTGATAACCTAAGAGAAATAAGCCTTTATTTACGAAGTAGAGCCAATTAGCATTTTCTTTGTGAAATCCTTCCTAATGAGGTAGCAGACTTTGACATACAGGCTCTATAGTCAAGCTAAATGATTCTCTGAGTCTTTTGTCAGCTCTCCCTGAATAGTGCATCAGCAAGTAAATGTTTACGGTTCAGTGCCTTTTGGAGGTTGTATTAACAGGAGTTTTTTGTTTGTGGAAAAGGTTATAGTGGCATATGTCACCAGACCCTGCAGACAAGTAGGGAAGCAATTGTACAATCTTACAGGCAGTCTCTCCTTCTCACTTATCCACCACATCCCATCTAGAAATAGCAAGGCACTGTGACACCATCCCCTCAGCAAACAATCCTTAATCCTACCACCTCATCTCCTGCCTCCTGTTAATCCAGGACAGAGAAAAAGGTTAGAGGACAAGGGGAACTCGGACATGGTGGAGAATACCAACCTGTGAATACACTGGCAATGACATAAATGTTGGTTCACAGCAAATTTGCTTTTAACATCAAGACAAAGTTATTTGCCCAACTTGACCCAACCTGAAAAAATATTTACAACACAAATACAACCCAGCATTACAACTATGTTAATGGTTAAAATGTGAATCACTAGAGTACAAAAGTAAATAACATTCACAAACAATGTATCATCCTGCATTCATTGACATGTTTTTTTCCAGTCACTGTATGTAATGCGTCATTCAAAGACAGGGGTAATCAGGATGGTCACACCTAGAAAATGTTTGACGACACAAGTTTAAACTTTGGACACACCTCTTCATTTTCCCCCTTTTGACTGTTACTGTAAACATAATCTTAATGTTGTTCAGCCATGGATACTAGTATTAATAATGTTACTGCCCATGTGACTCTATGAGTCTTTGTGGCAGTTTTTTTATTCCAAACTTTCATCTTTAAGATAAAAACAAAAGTGTAGTACGACATGAAATCCTGTTTCAGAAACCAACCATTCTCTGGAAGAATATGGCAGCACGTTCAGCTGTAGCTGGCACTAAAAACTTGTGATCACTGTCACATGTCAGGTTTGGTCAGGAAGGAAGGGTGGACACGGATGCGGATTTAAAAAAAAACAAAGGCTTGATTTATTAAACAAAGAAACAAAGTACGAACAGAAGGCGCGGCAAAGCCGGATTCAAAAACTAAACTGTGACAAAAACAAAACAAAATCACTTGACATGGAATAAATACTTAACTTTAGCCGGGCAGGTTGGGGCAGACAGGTCATGAACACTAACAAAGGCAAAGATCTGACAAAACTGACAGGGGAGGCAGGAAACTAAATAGAGGGCTGGGAGTGATTGGGGAGTGAGTGCAGCTGAGGGGAATAAACAGGTGCAGTGAGTGAAGTAATTAACAGGGTGCAGGGAAAACTAAGACATGAACTGACAAAAACATAACCCAAAACATGAAACTAAAAAACTTGAGTCCATGGGTGTGACAGAGCCCCCCCCTCAAGGGGTGGATCCCAGACGACCCCTAAGGAATCCGAGGGTGGGAGGGAGGGGCTCGAAGTCGGTCAGGCTGTGGACTAGAAACGGGTATGTGATACCGGCTTCGGGCAGCAGGAGGCGATGGTCTAGCGGACGCCCAGACCGGAGACGGCATAGCAGGAACAGGCGGTGGTCTGGCGGACGCCCAGACCGGAGACGGCATAGCAGGAACAGGCGGTGGTCTGGCGGACGCCCAGACCGGAGACGGCATAGCAGGAACAGGCGGTGGTCTGGCGGACGCCCAGACCGGAGACGGCATAGCAGGAACAGGCGGTGGTCTGGCGGACGCCCAGACCGGAGACGGCAAAGCAGGAACAGGCGGTGGTCTGGCGGACGCCCAGACCGGAGACGGCATAGCAGGAACAGGCGGTGGTCTGGCGGACGCCCAGACCGGAGACGGCATAGCAGGAACAGGCGGTGGTCTGGCGGACGCCCAGACCGGAGACGGCATAGCAGGAACAGGCAGTGGTCTGGCGGACGCCCAGACCGGAGACGGCATAGCAGGAACAGGCGGTGGTCTGGCGGACGTCCAGACCGCAGACGGCAAAGCAGGAACAGGCGGTGGTCCGGCGAACGCCCGTACCCCCGATGATGTAGTAGCAGGCGGTAGTCTGGTTGGCACCCAGACTTCCCTCTGCGTGGCGGCAGGAGATGGCGGTGGTCCGGCGAACGCCCGGACCCCCGATGATGTAGTAGCAGGCGGTGGTCTGGTTGGCACCCAGACTTCCCTCTGCGTGGCGGCAGGAGACGGCCCGGCAGACGCCCGGACCCCCAATGACGTGGCAGCAGGCGGTGATCCGGCGGACGCCCGGACCCCCGATGACGTGGCAGCAGGCGGTGATCTGGTTGGCCCCCAGACTTCCATCTGCGTGGCGGGAGGAGGAGCCGGGGACCGTCCCACGGTTGACCAGACATCCGACGGGGAGGGAGCCCCCCCTTCAAGGGATGGATCCCAGACATCCCCAAAGTCTGGGGGTGGGAGGGAGGGACCCGAAGAGGCGAGTCCATGGGTCGGGGTCCCATGGGCTCCGAGGCTTCGTCGGCCCCTGTAGCCTCTCCGTCGGCCTCTTGGTCAGGCCCGGAGGCCTCTTGGTCGGATTCGGGGTCAGGCCCGGAGGCCTCTTGGTCGGATTCGGGGTCAGGCCCGGAGGCCTCTATGGCTGGGGCCAGCTCGGGAACGGCTGGGGCCGGGGCCAGCTCGGGGACGGCTGGGGCCGGGGCCAGCTCGGGGACGGCTGGGTTGCTGGACACTGTGGCTGTGGCTGCTGGGTCCGGGGGCTGCGGGTCCTGGGAGTCTGAGGAACAGGAGGGAGAGACGCCGTACAGCTCAATTACCTCGTGCGGCTCCAAGCCAAAAACGTCCAGCGAGGCATCGCGCTGCACGGTCCCGGCGTGGTTCCATACGCCCTCCAAGAGGTGGTTCCACTCCCGGAGCCCCCGCTTCGCCGACAGAAAGACCAGGAGCTCCGCAGCCGCTCGCAGTCTGGCAAACGCGGAGTCCTGGTCAATGCTTCGCCACAGGTCACTATAGAGGTCCCAGAACCGGTCGGAGTCCGCCGCGCCCATTTTGGTCAGATCTTTCTGTCATGTTTGGTCAGGAAGGAAGGGTGGACACGGATGCGGATTTAAAAAAAACAAAGGCTTGATTTATTAAACAAAGAAACAAAGTACGAACAAAAGGCGCGGCAAAGCCGGATTCAAAAACTAAACTGTGACAAAAACAAAACAAAATCACTTGACATGGAATAAATACTTAACTTTAGCCGGGCAGGTTGGGACAGACAGGTCATGAACACTAACAAAGGCAAAGATCTGACAAAACTGACAGGGGAGGCAGGAAACTAAATAGAGGGCTGGGAGTGATTGGGGAGTGAGTGCAGCTGAGGGGAATAAACAGGTGCAGTGAGTGAAGTAATTAACAGGGTGCAGGGAAAACTAAGACATGAACTGACACAAAAACATAACCTAAAACATGAAACTAAAAAACGTGAGTCCATGGGTGTGACATCACAATGTCATTACGTAAGAAATGTACGTCTGATTACAGTAGTGTTTCACTCTGGCTCACAGAGTCAGGAGCAAAACACCCCTGTGAATTCCACCAATGAGTCCACTTAACCTAAATGTTGTCATTTGTTGCAACCATGTGGGTGTCTGTAGACTTGACTCAAAGTGCACATGTGCAGGATCCCTCTTTCTGTTGATGTCACTCTACTATCTATGTATCTGATACTTCTTCAAAGCAGTTGCCTGTTTGCATGTCTATAACCAAATATAATGATGGTCTAATACCTCAAACACCCCTACACCCTCCACATATGAGCTTATTAGCTGGTTTATACATCCACTCATCCCTTGTGATAAGCAACCACTCTCATGGAAGTTCATGAAACTCTCTTGAAGCACAACCGATTCATTCGTGCCCTGGGACATAACTTTTTGTATTTCTTTTTTCTTTTCATCTAAATGTATAATAAAGGAACACAGTCCCACAGCATTTCCGTGACATTGTCACAAAAGGAATGTTAAATTGTTCTGAGAGGCAAAAATGCCTAAATTTGTTAGTTTCACCCAAAACTGTCAAACAGGACACCAAACTTCATCTCAAATTGCTCTGAATCTGTTCTTTTAACATTTAATTTTGATTCAAATTTTGATTTAATTTTAAATTCACACACCCAGCTGTTAGGTTTAGATAGTAAAAATAACACAGTTAGTGTCACGCCCAGAGACTCTTGTTTTTAGTTTTCATGTTTAGGTTATGCTTTTGTTTTCAGTCCATCTTTAGTTTTTGTCATGTCTTAGTTTCCCTGCACTCTGTTTATTAGTTCACTCACTTCACCTGTGTTTTTTCCCTCAGCTGCACTCACTCCCCAATCACTCTCACTCCCTATTTAGTTTCCTGCTTCCCCTGTCAGTTTTGCCGGATCTTTGTTGCATGTTGTTGTTGGTTCCATCCATGTTCCACGAGGCCAGAAAAACTAAGTATTTATTCCATGTCATGTCAAGCTAAGTCTTTTTGTTTTCATAGTCAAGTTTTTGTTTTGTCACAGTTTAGTTTTGGTAATCCGGCTCAGCCGCGCTTTGTTTTGACTTTTCTGTTTTTGAATTAATAAATCTTCCTTATTTTTGAAGTCCGCATCCGTGTCCACCCTTCCACACCCGCAACCTGACAGTTAGTTTCAGGCATTAAGAGGTAATTACTTAAGGTTTGGAAAAAGCCATTAAAATGGACACCCACTCCATTTTAGATTTTTTTCCAGCCATGACAGGATAACTCCCTCCCAGCCTACTTAACAAAATCATGTGAAGCAGGTATAAAACCTCTCTCTTAGTTAAAATGTTTTTTTTTTTTGTCGTATGCCTCTTTTAACATGGGACTATAGGCTAAGATAGGTAAAACATTAAGATACATATGGGATTTCATTTAACATAAAATTTTAACAAGAGAAATATCAACATGTTTGTATGCATTTGTATTTTCTAGAGAGGTTGGACAGTGTTTTACTCCTTGTGATCGGGCTGTAGATTCTGTCAGAGGAGAAAAAGTAAAACTGTGCCCACAGTGCCATCGTTCTCATCATGGTTTGCAGCATTATTGTTCTTTTGTTTTCCCCTTTTCCCCCATAATAATCCTTGAAAGGAGAAATTAAAGAAAGAGGGGGAGTGAAGAGAGAAGAAAGGAGAGCTTAAAAAGATAGACACCAATAGCCAAAAACCGAGTAACCAACTGCTTCATCTGTGGAGAGAAACGAAAGCACACTGCGGCCACACAGGCTCGTTAGGAGCTACTGCAGAAACTTAAATGGGAAGAAAAACACAACAAACACACAAATAGCAACAACATCACCAGCAGCAAGTATATGAGAAGGAAAGTCACTGTAGTTACTGATTATTATTAAAGCCAACAATCACATTGTAATGGGGTGAGCATGTGAGTGAATGAATGCTCAACATATGTGTGTCCGTGTGTGTGTGTGTGTGTGTGTCTGTGTCAATTATATGCCAAAGACTTCACATAAATTGTGTATAGTGATGGAGGGTGGGGGGCACTGCTTAAACTCTTCTGACCATAGGACTGTGTGGTACCAACTATCCACTGAGAGTCTCTCCTGCCCTCTGCTGCTTTCCCAGTGAACAGTCAATTAAAGTTTAATTTAGCCACCTGACAGCACTTAAGTCCGTGAGAAAACCCCCCCAAAAAAACCACTTAATTGAACTCAAGGTTTAATACAGAACCCAAAGAACCCACAAAAGAGAAATATTTCTTCAAGCTTCATGTACACAAGTAGAGAGACATATGCAAATAAAAAGGGAGGGAAAGGGAGGAAAGAAGTGAAACAAGACAGAGAATGTAATAGATAAACAAACCAAGCACAGGATAGAAAAAGGGAAACCCAACAGAGTCTAGCAAATATTAAACCTGTCCAGTTATTTGATCTAGCCAAAGCATTTTCTCAGTCCATATAACCAGCTCTGTTGATTAAAGAATGACTAAGATTATGAATATATAAAAAGCCTCTCTATATCTCTCTGTTTTTTCATCCTCTCTCCTTCTGCTTCTTGCTTTGTCTTCATAGCCACGGGCAACGACTGAATAATTCTGTTTGAGATTTGTAAAAGTAAAGGAGAGAAAGACATCTTGATGGGCTGAATGTGAAAACAGCGATTGCTTAGAGGTGAGAGCTGTTTTGTCTGCCAGAGTTTGTGCCACAGCAGAGAGTTGAGACATTGTTTTGGTTGAATTTGAATGACACAAAAGAAAGTGAGCAGAGACATCTGTATTGTGAGATCTCTGCTCTTAAAGAAATACTTTTGGACATCCACTGCTGTAACTGCTAAGTTTAGGTCAAATGTGCGCTGTTTAATCCAATTAAAGACAGAAATCCATGGTAACACACAATAAAAATAACAGTAATATGATGGCCTTGGGGGCTGCAGGGTGGTGTGGTGGTTAGCACCGTCGCCTCACAGCGAGAGGGTTCAACTCCCGGCTGGGGCCTTTGTGTGTTGAGTTTGCATGTTCTCCCTGTGTGTGCATGGGTTCTCTCCGGGTACTCCGGCTTCCTCCCACTGTCCAAAATTATGCATGTTAGGTTAATTGGTGACTCTAAAATTGTCTTTAGGAGTGACTGTGTGTGTGTGTGTGTGTGGTTGTTTGTCTCGTTTGTCTCTGTGTGGCCCTGTGATGGACTGGCGACCTGTCCAGGGTGTACCCCGCCTCTGGCCCGATGACCGCTGGGATAGGCTCCAGCTCCAGCTCCAGCTCCAGCTCCAGCTCCACCTGACCGACGGATTAAGCGGGTATGGATAATGGATGGATGGATAATGGCCTTGGACTGCAATAAAGTGATTCAGCACAGAACCTGCAGTGAACTGGATTGTTTTCTCCCTTCAAAGATACGCAAGAGTAAGATCTTAACAATCTTTCATCAGCAACCCTAAATGTTTCACATATACAGTGGCACACCAGAAGGAAAGGTATGTTACATGGGGTACTTAAGATTAAACATTTTACTTTAGAATAAGATAAGTGTATTTTGTTTACAGCAAATGTTACCTGAAGAAAAGCTGTGAGCCTATGTAAGCATTTGTATTACATAAATTGTTCAAGAGTTGCAGCAACATTACCAGAACTACTAGATGTGTAGGCTGGTGAAGGCATAAGGTGGTTTATGAGTGCAGATCCTCATTATTCTTCCTTTCGCCTCTGATCCCTTGTTATCCCAATACTCAATGTTTATCCTTCACCCTGGGGAGTGAAAGGAATAGCTTTCACATTTTCTTAATTCCCACAATTCCCAGACCGTCTTGAGGCAATTCTATGTTTTGCTATTGCTTTAAAGCCTGGTCCTGTGGTCCTCAACAGCTGGAAGGGAGGCATACAGCATAAATATTGCCAGAACAGGAGGTTGATTCACACTAAGGTCATCTACGTTAAGCATGCAATTCTGCTTTTGGCTGAAATACACTTGGAGTAAAATATCAAATAAACAGAAAAGTCAGTTATATACTGTACTGCATGTGAATTCATTGGTGCACTGTGTAGTTACAAGGTGTTTTTTTTTAAGACTGAAATACAGTTCAGAGATCAATTCTCTTTGTTTTGTAATTTTTTATAATAAGCTGTTGACCATTTCTGTGACAGGAGATACAGTCAAATCCTTAAACTACTTCCATATCTATATAAATACTCATTCCTGTGTTAACAGCTGCATCACGACTGTGTCACATCTCAGAGCAGGGGCACTGAATGCTATAATTATGTGGAACATCTGTTAGCTAAACAGTTTTTGATGAGGTAGAGGTTTCAGATGCAGCAAGAGCTATTATAATGTTGTCGAACATCTGCTGGTTTGTTTATCTAAGTAACAGTTAAGACAAAGGACGAAAAGATGTAATGTAAGAATAGAAGAATGAGTAGTTTAGGATCAGACAACGGGAATAGCTCTTTGCGATATAAGACAAAATGCTGCTCCTTTCCCTACATGTCATCAACATGGATCATCGATTTGTGATCTCCATTTAAATGAAGATTTCAGCTGCAATTTAAAGCTCTCTCAATACAATCACACCTAAAAGCACGATACATGACTATTCACTGATCATACAATTTTCACAAAACATGCAAATCATAGTTTGTACTCATTGAGATCCCTCAAAATTCTCTTTAATTTGTCTTTGATCAACTTTCATAGCTGAACACAACCTGTTATCTCAAACATTTGAACATCTTCATGGGTAAATCAGCTACAGCTATCACTGTAAATCGCATTTTGTGCCATTTAAAATGGAGAATATTAGAGTACAGAAAGTAGCCAACTGGGGGGAGTGAGGCTTAATGAATGCACAGTGTTGTACAACATGTTTGTGTGTGGTATGTGTGTGTGTGTTGTTGTATCCAGGCCAGCTGTTGGCATGCAACCTGTAACCTGCCTATGTAGTCCAGTATCAAAGTAAACTTTCACAATGAGCACCCCAACCATGCAGTTAGAACTGCCAGTGTGACAAAAGGAGGTCAAATAAAGTTTTAGAAACACTCTGTGTAACATACTAAAGGCCTGTGTTCACTGAAATGCAGCTAAAAACTAAAGTTTTCTAAATCAATTAAGGTAGGTTTGACCACAAAATCTGAATTACTCAAGTCAATGAGTGCATCTTTGAGGATTATGCTAAAGCAGAGATTCATATGTACGTACTTCTGTTTCTTCAGGTGGAAAATAAGAGATTAAAAGCTCTACTGTACTAGTTTGTCAGACACGTAGTTGACCAACTTAGTGACATGTGGGTGGGCAGACAGACGCATAGCCAGAATTACAGACAAAGTGAACCTGGCTGTGAAATTTGCATAGTCTCCTGAAATGCAAATCCCGGCATGAGGTCCAAAACTCTTTACATTATTATGTGACATGTGTATCTCTTCTGCACTTGTGTTACTTCCCTGCCTTTTGATTGAAATCCACACATGGAACCTTTCTGAATCACACAGAAAACTCTGATGTCCAGCTTATGTGGTGTGATTGACAGATTTCATCTTCCACGCATTTCTGTTTGCAGAATGGAAGCTGCATCTCAGAGTTTCTGCTCACTTCACAATATTATTTGACAGAGTGTTGGAGCAGCACAATGAAGGTCTTGTTTTTGAAGCAGAGCCTTTTTCCTCTGAGGTTCTTGTGCTGGATGCAGCTCTGTGTCACAGTCACAGTCAATACACACTCCTCTCCATCTCCATCATCACAGCTCCACAGGGACAAGGAAGCAGGAGTTGGTGTGTGCATGTGTGTCTTTGTAGCTTATGACTGTTGCCGCCTTCGTAACAAAGCATGTTAAAAGAGAAATGTCCCCCTCTGCTTGTTGTTTGTTTTGCACCTGTGTTTGTCACAGAATGCATTTTTCTCTGTGATTGTATGTTTACATTTTTGCATGTTGATTAGAGTGTGTGAGTGTGTGTGTTTGTGTGAACATGAGCCTCCCAGCTCTCTGAGGTATCCTCCTCCTCTCTAACCGTCACCCGTCTGTCTGCTATCTGTCCAAGCTTAAAGCACCAGTTTTTTTCTAAGGGGCCTTTGGGAAAAAATAAGAAACAACTGGGCGATTATGCTCCGTCTTTTATCCTCACAGAGATGTTCTGCTCCTCCCTGTCTTGCTTTTCTTCCAGGAGGTCTTTAC